>NC_056746.1:328494669-328794669 GCF_019279795.1 Protopterus annectens
GTGCAGAAAAGCAGAAGACATTCTGCTGAATAAGATTTGGGACAGACAGGAAGAGGGTAAGAGGAAATGAGGGTGCCCATCAAAGATGTGGATGGATTGTGTGAGAGAAGATCTGCGACAGTCAGACATGAGTGTCGAAGAAGGCAGGAGTGTGGCGTTGAATCAAGAGAGATGGAGACAGTTAACTTGACATCTCGACCCCCTGTAGAAAAATGAGAAAAGGGGCTTGTTGATGATGATGATGATGATGATCAATGCTTGTTAAATTAAATCAGTAATAAATATTCATTCTTTACCTTTAATAAAATGGAATATTTGAACACCAGTTTATGACTCATGACTCATTCTTGTCTCTATTTTTGTCTTTCTTTTTATTTCTTTCTCAATATTTTATGCTCCTTCTTCCACAGCTTTACAGTTCCCAGAGGCAATATAGCTGCATGCATTCCAGATTAGGGAAGATTCACTTCCTCTGTTTGCCTGGCCATGGACAGCTTCACAAGGTTGGAATAATGGCTCAGGCACTGTGCTTCCTTCCCCAAGTACATGATAGCATGGAATGCTGCCAACATTATAAGCTTCAGGACCTGGTAGAGTTAAGTGGGTGGTGGAGAGGCACCTTCAACCTATACAAGGCCTTCTCCAGTGGGTACAACACTTGCTGACCTGGTTAACTCTGATCATTTAGGAAATGCAAGCCTCCACTCTCACATCACCAATAATCCCCTCTGCAGAATCATCATAGAGATGGGGTAATTGAGGTCCACTGGACTAGGGTGAGGGCTGTGCTACACATCTCCTCATCCTCACCCTTTTTTGTCTGTCTGCCATCTGTATGCTTTGTGTTCCCTACCAATGTCAACCCACCATAGTGTTCCTGTTTGTCTTTTTGCATCTTTTATGTTCAGTCTATTTCTTAACTCTACCCTAATCCTCTCTTCTATACCATCTTCCCTTCCTTCTCCCCACTCTTCTTCCTTATATGTAAAAAATTAAAAATTAAGAGGTTTATCTTTCTCAAAAATATAGTGCTCCCCCTTCCCACTTCCATCAGCAGACCCCTCTTGATGTCTTCCTTCTGTCTCCTTTTCTTTTTTTCACTAATTTCCAATCTTCCTATCTTCCTCTTTCCAGCCTTAAAAAAGACCAGTCAGAGTATATACATAAGGATACCCTTACATCCCGTAACTACCAGTCAGGGTGTCCACATAAGGATACCCTTACATCCCGTAACTACCAGTCAGGGTGTCCACATAAGGATACCCTTACATCCTGTAACTACCAGTTAGGGTGTCCACATAAGGATACCCTTACATCCCGTAACTACCAGTCAGGGTGTCCACATAAGGATACCCTTACATCCCGTAACTACCAGTTATGGTGTCCACATAAGGATACCCTTACATCCCGTAACTACCAGTTAGGGTGTCCACATAAGGATACCCTTACATCCCGTAACTACCAGTTAGGGTGTCCACATAAGTATACCCTTACATTCACTAACTCCCAGTTAGGGTGCCCACATAAGGATACCCTTACATCCCGTAACTACCAGTCAGGGTATCCACATAAGGATACCCTTACATCCTGTAACTACCAGTTAGGGTGTCCACATAAGTATACCCTTACATTCACTAACTACCAGTCAGGGTGTCCACATAAGGATACCCATTCTCACTAACTCAGTAGTAGTTCCACATATGATAGGACCCTTATATCCTGTAACTACCAGTTAGGGTGTCCACATAAGGATACCCTTACATCCCGTAACTACCAGTTAGGGTGTCCACATAAGTATACCCTTACATTCACTAACTACCAGTCAGGGTGTCCACATAAGGATACCCTTACCTCCCGTAACTACCAGTTAGGGTATCCACATAAGGATACCCATACATTCAGTAACTACCAGTCAGGGTGTCCACATAAGGATACCCTTACATTCACTAACTACCAGTCAGGGTGTCCACATAAGGATACCCTTACATCCCGTAACTAGTTAGGGTGTCCACATAAGGATACACTTACATTCACTAACTTCCAGTTATGGTGTCCACATATGGATACCCTTACATTCACTAACTACCAGTCAGGGTGTCCACATAAGGATACCCTTACATCCCGTAACTACCAGTTAGGGTGTCCACATAAGAATACATTTACATTCACCAACACCCAGTTAGGGTGTTCACATAAGGATACCCTTACATCCCACAACTACCAGTCAGAGTATCCACATAAGGATACTCTTACATCCCATAACTACCAGTTAGGGTATCCACATAAGGATACATTTACATTCACTAACTCCCAGTTAGGGTGTCCACATAAGGATACCCTTGCATTCACTAACTTCCAGTCATGGTGTCCACATATGGATACCCTTACATTCACTAACTACCAGTCAGGGTGTCCATATAAGCATACCCATACATTCACTAACTTCCAGTCAGGGTGTCCACATAAGTATACCCTTACATCCCGTAACTACCAGTTAGGGTGTCCACATAAGTATACCCTTACATTCACTAACTACCAGTCAGGGTGTCCACATAAGGATACCCTTACATCCCGTAACTACCAGTTAGGGTGTCCACATAAGGATACCCTTACATTCACTAACTACCAGTCAGGGTGTCCATATAAGGATACCCTTACATTCACTAACTACCAGTCAGGGTGTCCACATAAGGATACCCTTACATTCACTAACTCCCATTTAGGGTGTCCACATAAGAATACCCTTACATTAACTAACTACCAGTCATGGTGTCCACATATGGATACCCTTACATTCACTAACTCCCAGTTAGGGTATCCACATAGGGATTGCCTTACATTCACTAACTCCCAGTTAGGGTGTCCACATAAGGATACCCTTACATTCACTAACTCCCAGTTAGGGTGTCCACATAAGGATACCCTTGCATTCACTAACTACCAGTTAGGGCATCCACATAAGGATACCTTATATTCACTAAAACCTTACAGCTTTATACATTTACTTCTAGATGACTGCACTGACTGCTGCTTTCCATAAATGATTCCTAACAGCATATTTGGAGTTGCATGGAATTCAACTTGCTTATAAGCTAAGAAAATAGCTGAAAGCGATTCTAACTTTGCAGTCATGTGGCTTCATTTCCATAGACTACTTTTAATCCATTTATGATCTTTCAAACAAGGAAAACTGTTGTAGGCATTTCTGCATAAGGCTTCACTTTTCCACAGTCAGCCCCATTCAGTCTCCTTCAGCATGTTAATATAAATGTGCAGTGATGCTCATCACTGATAGCCCTTGAGATTTTGCAAACTGCAGGACTATGGATACTGCCCATAGTTGGAGTTGCTGGATCTCTGTTTTAACCTTTTCAGATATTTTTTGTTGAAGTAATAAAAATAATTATGATCTACAGTTTCCATGTAATTTTGTTTAAACTTATTACATTAAGTATTTGCACGTATATACTAAAGAGAATGAAAGCCAAAACATAGCTGAAGGAGAATAAACTTGATATTTTACAATACCAACAGCATGGAGTTCTTTGACACATTATATCTTAATATATCACTGTTATGAAACAATAGCAAAATATGTTAGACTTCACTGCAGCATCATAATGGCATTTTATTTAGAACAATGCACAACACTATTTTTCAATTACACTTCTAATTGAGTAAAAGCCTAAGTGAGTCCAACAGCTCACAAGCAGAATGGCTTTTATGCCTTTAGTTGTTTTCTGCAACTCCCCGTATAAAAACTGATTTGCAGCAGATACTTGCTGCTTGACTTCAGGAGAGTGAGTATGTTCGTTGTGTTGACCTTGAGTCATCTCGACAGCAGCCTGATTTAGTTCTTAACTGCAGAGAGCCAACATGAAATTTAAATAACGAGTGGGTCTTTAAGGATTTCACTGATACTATACTAAGTTCACAGTTATCATTCATTTATACATTTATGTTTAATTATTTTGTAAAGGTTGCACAAGAAACATGTTGTATTAGTTAACTAGGACTCATCCAAACAATACAAAACATGTCTAATTATTGCTAGTCTAGAATATGGAAAGAGTACTTAAACATTCAGCCCAGCCGATTCTTCCACCTACATAACACACAACACATGGCACATATCAGAATTAAACATCCAAGGTATAATTGGATACCATAAGCACTTCAATAAAGGATTACATAAATTGTGGAAATAAGAGCATGGTGGCATTACTGATGTTACATTAATTATGGTAAGGATTTGGAGAGTAGTGTCATTTTATTATAGCTTGTATTTGAGCAACTGATATATATTTAAGTTAGATAACTGCTCCTTTATATCTATGAGATAAGGAATTTATTCATCAGAATTTTTACAGCAGTTTTGCAGGGTTTTACATTTTTATGATCTGAAAGTAAAACATTATTTCATCTACACAGTAAAGACATTGCTGGTAAAGAAGTCAAGTGAAGGATGAAACTGAGTACCATTTGCTGTTAACTTATAATTGCTAAAAGAAATACCTGAGACACTAAGCATCTCTGCTGTTTGAATGAAACAATTCTAATGATCAATTGGCATATGGGATATTGGACGACAAAATTCCTGATCCCCTTTCTCAAAACACAAACACAAGGTTAGATCACTTCTCACTGGCTAGTATCTCTCTCCACCTATGTTTTATATTTTATTGGTTTGCTAGTTGATAGGTTCTAAATAAAATGGCCTGTATGGGAATATTGAACTAGTTTGAAGATGGCCCTTTGATAACAATGAAAATGCTTACAGCTTTAAAAGTTTAAAGAATACTTAGTTACCCACTATCAGCAATTCTAGGAATATTATTATACCTGATAAAAATACTTGGGTCTGTCCATAAATTACTATAGACATGGTTACAACATCTTTAAAATAATAAAAACAATTAGCAGCATTGGACTGGCAGATATTCCAAGAAACTTATTTCACATTTACTTGGCATTCTAATAAGCCCACTTATAGTATTGTTTCATACTATATTAATGCATGAAATAGTAGCATATTCCTGGAAATTAGCTAATGCAGTGATGATCCGTAAAGTATGTTAGTGTCACCTGGTTAAAAATTATTGAGCCATTAGCTTGACATCACTTTTTGGGCAATGTTTTTGTCGATCATCTTCACTTGCTTATGATAAGAACAAAGGACTGGATATAGATATTAATCTGAATGGATTTACAAAGAGAGACATCCTATATTTACTTGTTTAGTGAATTGCCATGAGTCTGTCAGTAAAACCCTGGATGAAGAATTCGGAGCTACTAGAGTTTATTTAGATCTGACTAACATCTTTGAAAATGATCCACACAATGTAATTACACAGAAAATGGCAAAGTTAAGTACCCATATATTCAAACCCATATATTATTGAATGCATGCACTCTTGGTTACATGGTAAACATCAAAGAATCAAATGGTTGGGACACCTTTTACTTTCTTTTTTTATTTATAAAATCTAGGGCACCTTAGGGACCCGTTTTGGGCCCCATTCTGTTTAATGTTATATTTCCATATTGCCTACTTTTATCAAATATTGGATGTCAAAATATGCTGATAAATTAGGTGCTTTCATATCATCTAAGGAAGATTATATTTCATTCAGTGTCTTGTTGACATATTTGGCTAACTGGTTACAGAAGGACAACATAAATTTTAATTACAATAAATGTGGGGTAATGACTCTCAATCCAGTTGTACTCGATTATACTATTGTTATTACTGCTTTGAAAGAGGTAGGCTTTGTTCAGCCTTTAATGTCCTATCCAACAAATAACTGAGAGTATCAATTAGTGTTGAAATATTGCATACCAATACATTACTTAGAGAGAGTAGTCTTACCTAAAAATGGACAAATGTAAAGCTGTCATGATAACTAAGTTTGTATTATAGTCTATTGTAAGGCTATAGAAGGAGGTACCACTGTTAATTAGATGGAGCATATCCACAGACATGACTAAAATGCTTTAGATACTTGTGTAGATTCTTTAGGATATTTGATCAGGCTGGTATCTGTTTTAATATGACCCTTTAGATCCAAATACCAGCATTTGTAATCTTTGAAACAATTAAATTGTAAACACTTAAGGAAGTCTCAAAAAGGGATAGGCCCAGATGTTTTCCAATATTTACTTATCGTTTTTCTGGCTGATGCCAAAGGTTTTGTATGCAGGAACTGGAGTATCAAACATGATGAAAAGATTTTATACTGCCAAACTTCTAGACCACACAATTCCTACAGATCTTGAGAAAACCTGTATAAATTAGTGCAGAAGAAAAAAAAATGTGTGTTTCTATTCTGCTTTTTGTTGAATTTTTACATGTGTAGCATGTTGAATTATTGTTTTTGAATGTTGTATTAATTCTTACAGACTGTGGAATGAGAATCGATGAATAAATTTACCCAAGAAGGTCCTCCAACATAAAGTGGAAGTTGTATGCTTAGGAGGCTTCAGTATAATTTGCTGTTGGATCTGCATCAAGCGAGTGAAGGAATTAAAGACACATTTGCTATAAGAATTAGAAATGACTGATTTGTGATTTTGATCTCTTCTTTGACCCACTGATCCAGGTTTAGAAAGCATGTTTCCTGTGTCTCTCCACCCCCCCATGCTGAGAGTCTTTGTCCTTCCTTCTCTGCAGTGAGATGTTGGACTTTAAAGAGGAAGGAGGAATTTTTCTCACCCCCTGTCTTCCTCTCTAGGATTCTAAGAGCTTTGTCTAACTCTGAATACCCCCTCATTTGTTTTCTGCATCTTTTGTTACTATTTACCCCCTGCCATACCCCCTCCAGTTCAGTCCTGCCATATCAGCTTCTTGTTCCACTAGACAATGTGCACTTTGGCTAACAGCCTGCCATGTCAGTGAAGAATCCTCAGTCTATCCATGCCTGCCATGACTACCAACATTTGCTGTCCCAGCTACCATTTTGATTGTAGCTAGGTTGTTGATCCCTGTAGAAACCATGATTAATGAAATTTACTTTTCTGTCTCGAGCAATCTTCAGTATCGGTTCTATAATCACAAAATCTATTACTACCACAATAATGATTGTTGCACCCTTGCTTTGTAAACATTTGCATTTTTTGACTCATGTCAAGAGAATCCAAATCCTCCTGTACCTTTTCATCCTATTTCAGACAGGAATAACAGCACCTTAATGCTGCTATCACTTTAACGATCTCAGTTTGGTACTTAACACGTTTTGCACCTTCATATCCAATTGTTCAGTTGCAGATTGTAATGTTTGGGTATGTTCTTGTGTTATCTTGTTTTTCTTTTTTTTCATAGTGCTTTTGACTACCATCTTTCTCCTGTTCTATAGAGTTTCTTTCTGTTTCACAAGTTTGGTTAGTGCTTCTTTCTCCCTCTTAAGAACATTATTCATCTGAATATAAGACACCAACTTCAGTTCATATTAGTTTCCACCTTTCAATTGTTCTATTGCATTTCTTTCATGTACAGATGCATTTTCTTCATCTGCAGATACAGGTGCAGCATTTGTTTTTCCAGGCACAATAAGTTCACAAAAATGTCCCAAAATATGTAGCAATAGTACAGTAATCTGTTCCTGATGCTGACAGAGCACAGCTGTTTAACCGTATCTCAGACTAGTGACCGTTGGCTGAAGCCAGTCATTCTGATACAAGTTGCAGTGGTGAACAGTTTCCTCCTTGGAGATGTGCATGAGAACTTCAGTACACATAAACATAAGTAGGTGTGTGTGTGTGTGTGTGTGTGTGTGTGTGTGTGTGTGTGTGTGTGTGTGTGTGTGTGTGTGTGTGTGTGTGTGCATGTGCATGTGCATGTGCATGTGTCAGACCAAGCAGGACCACTTACTTATTTCCTTACCCCTCTACTCATGGGCATGCTGTAGGTACACATTATCTTGCAGTGCAGGGCACACATGCTACGATATTGATGCCCTTTTCTCTGCTGTGCCCCATTAACCCAGCTCCCCAAACACTACTGTGCTGCAGGATCCCAAGCAGTGCAATGCAATGGTGTTCACCCTTAACATGTTTAACCACACACTGCTCAAGTGCCTTCTATACTGCTGCTATTCAGATATCTGAGGTGCTTTACTGCGCTCTCTTTACTTGCCTGGCAACACTTTTTTTCACAGTATTTCTTTCCTCCAGGGCATACAGACTGACTTACATAGCACTCTTTATATCTCTAGTAGTGTTGCCTGAGTGGATGTGGCACATTTGTTTTTTTAGGCTTTGCCTCGTGATACCTCCCTTAATCTGGCATCGTTCCACACATTCATTCAACTACTGAAATGTATGTTGTCCTGAGCTCAGTCCTTCTATGCCCATACATTTCTGTTTGCAGCTTATAACCAGTTTAGAGGCAGACATGTTGTTCCCCTCATAGATCATGCCCATCTGCTATGTAGGGAAAACAGTGATGATGGCTCTGTTTACCCATAAGTTAATCACTTTGCACA
Source organism: Protopterus annectens (assembly GCF_019279795.1). Taxonomy (NCBI): domain Eukaryota; kingdom Metazoa; phylum Chordata; order Ceratodontiformes; family Protopteridae; genus Protopterus; species Protopterus annectens. Next base: position 328,503,150 of record NC_056746.1, read on the forward strand.
GCTATGAGTGGGAGATATAGTGTCACAAAAAACTTAATTATTTGCATTTTGAGATGGCTGCCTCAAAGTTTCAAGTAAAATGAAAATTCATCTGTTTGTGGATAACAGCTATTTCCACACAAAATGTTTAGTGCTATTAAGGGAAAGTAACTTTAGGTCATACTTGTGACCCATATGCCTTGATTTTGCACTCACCTTCATAGGTGTGTTCGAAGTGTTTGCTCTCAATGTGTAAGTTTTAAGAGTAATGTGGCACAATATGATTGTTATAACAGTCTTGCCATCTCAAAACAATGTCATTGATTTATGTGGAAAAGTATTATATTATGATCGATTGAAGAATACTGACAAAATGAGGCCAAAAAGGACTGGTGCGGTCAGAATACCTGGAAAACAAAAGTACTATTACCTAAGACAGCTGGTATAAACACAAAAAAAGTTTGGTGAAGCAATGAACCCAAAGGAAACCAATTTATGTAGCGCTTTCATTCACTCAGTACACAGGACTTCTTCAGAATAAAATACCACATCCCCCTACATACTTATATACATACAAAACATAAATGCCCAATTAAAACACATCATTGATTATTAAAGCAACAGTCCATTTCCCTACTCAAATATACTACTACTTATACTAATGCATTTTATAAAAACATGCCTTTTAACTGAAATTGAAAGGCTTCACACAAACATTCAGAAATATTTACTATTTGTCAGTAAAAGAGAACAGTATAATGCATTATTAATGAAATTTGAGAATGACACACTGGATATGAAAAATAAAAAAAAGCTAAAAAACTTGTAAGGGATAAAGCAGATTATGAAAAAGGTTGTGCCTACTCCCCCCCCCCCCCCACACACACACACACACATATTTGGAAACTACGGACTCTTTTGGTAATAATGGACATAATGACATTGAGAACCAGGCTGTTGTTTTGTGTTTTTACAAGTTTCTGCTTACCTTGATTGGTAAGACAGCTGGTATGTTGCACCATCTGATTGTATATTAACAAATCTATAATAGTGATTATTATTTGTTTTATTATTTATTATATTTATTTATTTATCTGTATTGATAGGGGTAGAACATTGATCTGCATGGGCTATTTTCAGACTCAATGTGAAATCCCTTCTGGTTTAATGACATGTTCAAAGTCACAAAAGAGGAAAATGGAGGATGAAGAAATCAAACCCTGTACTTTAGGAAGTAGCCCGCTAACAGTAACATGTTAATGTAATAAGCATATACAGATTATAGTAGCAGTACAGTTATGCATTGTCATAATTCATCTTTTATTTTGGTTATGTATTTTCTGAGAACAACCAACGTTTCTAGGCATGGGCACTTACAATTACATTTAAAGTTAAGAGAGACTTTCCTAAAATAATATGACCTAGAAGACACAAAAGTCCACTTGTTATTTAAAATCTCAGGTTTTCATCTGGTATATCACCTCGTATACCAGAGCTGATCTTTACAAAATGTATGAATCATCATTTATACCATTTTTATTTTGCACGCTTACTGTTTTACATTTAAGCTCACCTTCCTCTGCATGATCTGATGTGGCATGCAGAAGCAGTTACACTGAATACTTAACATCTCCCCTAGTGCCAGCTACCCATTAGGTAGTATTCATCAGGGCTCCACAAGCTACAACAAGTAAATTCAATTGCTTCCTTTTAGCATACACAATAGGTTGTGGAAAAACATCTTGCTTCCATCAGCAGGTGCTTTGGTATTGTTATATTAAAAGCCTTGTTTTTAAAAGCCACTGAGGATATTAAGCAATTACTGTTTTTGCTTTATTACTAAGTTAAATATAAATGTGCAAAATGTAAGCAGTTTACATTGCATGCCTTGCTTTGCCTCCTCTAGAGTTTTGAGAACCTATCTGTTTATTCATAGTAAATTCGGCAGAGCATTAATTAGCATCCATGTCTTTCTGTTGGTATTTTAAAAGGATAAACTGTATTTTATTTGACAATTATGGCCAGTAAAATAGGGACAATGGTAAATATTGTGATATATATATATATATATATATATATATATATATATATATATATATATATATTTATATTTATTTTTTCATGAGTAAAAATTACCTTCTGTATGCTCCTTTAAGTTTTGCAGAAAAGGCAGGGGCAGTGGTTGGGATTCAAAAAATAATCCATGGCATGATTGGCCAACCATTGGCAGACACCCATTTTGATACAGAGAAAGGCCAACTGCAGTGATTCTAAGTGGTCAGTAGAATCACCGCAGTGGACTATCTCCATGGCCATGCTACATGCTAATGAGGCATTCCAGGCAGAAGGCTACATTAATTAGCCATGTGCTGTTCCAGAGAAATGCCTGCAGGAAGGGATTTACATACCTCAACAATTCAGGATGTCACTCAGCTTTGTAACTTAGAATAGCCAGCAAGGCCAAACTGCTGCAGTTTCCTACTATAGTCAATGGTAGGAAAGTTGCAGGTTTGGTTACATAGGAACAGCAGGAATACTGTAGTGTGTGTGTGTGTGTGTGTGTGTGTGTGTGTGTGTGTGTGTGTGTGTGTGTGTGTGTGTGTGTGTGTGTGTGTGTGTGTGTGTGTGTGTGTGTGTGTGTGTGTGTGTGCATGAGCATCCAAGTGCTCCAGATTATGCGGAACGCTCCACATTTAACAATGAGCAAAGCCACTGTTCCGCTGTTCTGCATTGAACAACTGTGGCTCCGCTACACAAATTCTGATTGGTTTCTATACCGCAATTACTGCATAACTGAGCTGCCCTTCCACATTACACAGCATTGGCTGTGCTCTGCAGTTTTTGATTGGCTCGTAGACCGCATTTACAGCCAATTGTGAATGCGGTTTATGAGCCAATCAAATAAGCTTCTCAGGGGGACGGGAGCCAATGAGAGCTCCCCATTACAGGCCAATCGCGTTCGGGAATGCCTTTTCATGCCAAAATAATGGCTTGAAGAGGCTTCCAGGAATCAGGGATTTTACTTTTTGCAAGTTGCTTGTAACAACTTGGAAGGAAGAACTCTGAAGACCGGGAACTTCGACATCTGGGAAAAGGAAGGAGTGGCTGTGGTGAAGACTTCGGGACTTGGAAGCCAGCCTGCTAGGAGAGGAGTTAGTGAGCTGAATGAACTTCAGTTTCAGGGACCATGCTTGCTGCTGCTTTGGTGGAGTGAGACCGGTCAGAAGGCTGAGGTTTATTTTTCTGCCTGCTGGATCATCGTTTGTGCCATGGATTGTATTAAGCTGCTGGTGTTGTTTACATAGTTAGAGGTAAGTGACTGTTTTAGCTGTAATGGTTAAGGTTAATGTTAATGGTTAAGGTTAATGGTTAGGCAAGTATTTCCCTATCCTTAAAACTGGTATGCTAGCACAGATCCTGTTATTGTAGCAATTTTCTAAGTCTATAAGAGCAATATTTAGCATCTCTGGGCTGCTTGTCCCCCTAGTACATCTGATACTGTTAATTAAGCAACTTTCTGAGTTTTATAAGAGGAATATTTAAAGTGTCTCTGTGTTTGTGCTGCTTGTCCCACCAGTGCATCTCTAAATGTAATGGCCATTTTTTAGAGAAACTGTATGCCAAGTTAGGTCCTGTTCTTTATAAGAGCAATATTTAAAGTGTCTCTGTTTGTGCTGCTTGTCCCCCTCGGACATCTTTGAAAGTAATTGCAATATTTTTTTTTTGCATTAACTGTATGCTAAGTCAGGTCCTGTTATTCTAGCAACTTTCTAAGTTTATAAGAACAATATTTAGTGTCTGTTTGTGCTTGTCCCCTAGTACATTTCTGAAAGTAAAAGCCATTTTTTTGCAGAAACTGTATGCCAAGAATTTATATGATAGCATCATTTCTAAGTTTATCAGAGCAATATTTAAAGAGTCTCTATTTTTGTGTTGCACTAAGTGGTTGAGAGGTATGTCAGAATGGATGTCAGAAGTGAGTTATTTATAGTAATGAGATGGTTTAAAATATTCGTTTTTGTTTTCTGGTAGAACGTTAGGGTGTAACTTGATGCATTCTTTGGTCACAACTGTTCTAAGGTATGATGTTTTAAATGGCACATTCTTGCAAAAGTGCAGAGAGCCCTGGTTTTAAGTACACTTTTTAGACACCTTTGCCAGGCCCAGAACTGGCAGTAGGACAGGGGTAGAACACATCTAAAGTAGTGTATGTAAAATGCAGGTAGTATTGGTGTGTGTGTGTGTGTGTGTGTGTGTGTGTGTGTGTGTGTGTGTGTGTGTGTGTGTGTGTGTGTGTTGTAAGTGCATTTATTAAGTACCATGCTCCATGGCAATAAGTCTACATCTCATATATGACAGGATGCTATTTAACTTGGTCTAACTAAAATCATTTGTGTGACTTGTAATGTCTGTGTAGGAAATGTAGTAAATTTGATTTTTATTTTTGTAAAATGCTGTTTCATTTACTTATGGTGTGGTTATGGTATTGCAGATAAATAAAGGTTTGGGTCTGAGAGATGTGTCTTATTGAATGTTAAAGATGTTCTATCATGCTGTTCCACATTTTGATCATTTGTCACACATTGTTAGGGTCTGTTTTCTATGGTGTGTGTGTGTGTGTGTGTGTGTGTGTGTGTGTGTGTGTGTGTGTGTGTGTGTGTGTGTGCCTGTGTGCGTGTGTGTGTGTGTGTGTGTGTGTGTGTGTGTGTGTGTGTGTGTGTGTGTGTGTGTGTGTGTGTGTGTGTGTGTGTATTAATGCCTGCAAGTGTCTGAGGGAGTACCTAGATGTGGGGTCCTGTACCAATGGGATGCCTGGACTGTCTGGTAAATACTGCTGACAAGTTAACACTGGTAGTACTTACATAAAATTCAGAGACATACATATTAGCAAATAATGAGGTTTTCTTCATTGTGGTTAAACATATTTCCGAACTGCGTTTCCCATGATTGCATAAACTGAACCTTGTTGTGTCTGCAGTATATGCAAATGCACTTGTTTTCCTCAGTCCCAGCTTATTTTTAAAACACATACATTTCAACAATGCGAAGCCTTTTCTTTTGTTAGTGAGACAAAAATAGTATTTTATGTTGGTTGAGAATGTAGTATGTCCTTGCGTATAAAAAGGCAATAGTCCTAATTAAAATTTAGTGGGTATTCAAAAACAAACAGCACACAGCATTATATGAAATAGTACTGTGAGTGGTGACAAGCAGGAAAGGTCTTACCTCTGAACTGTCCAGATTTTTGAAAAATGTCCAGATTTTTTGCTCCCTATGTTTTAGTCTGTTCTACATAAACTTTATATTTTTCAGGAAAATCACTGAGGATTTTAGTCACTAGCTAATGAAGACATTTGAGTTTCAGACTTCGTATAATTCAGAAAATGCATGCTAATACAAAACCTGTTATTTTAGCAACTTTCTAGGCTTATAAGAGCAATATTTAAAATCTGTCCTTATTTTTGGTCCTTTGTACCCTCATTAATTTAGGCTTTGTCCAGATTTCTTGTGCTAAGAGTTTGAGAGGTATGGGAAGGGTTGATTTAGAGGCATGTATAGCACAGTTGTGCTTCCAGAGAAATAGCTCAAACTCTATTGTATGCAAATGACTGCATAACAGCTGCAAACAAGTTCACCAGCAGCTATTATACAATCGCCTACATAACCAGGACAATGTCAACCACTTCTATCTGCACAGTCATATCATATGGGAATTAATAAACATGTATAGCCCTCTCATGGAATCTAAGGGGATCCATGGATTGCCTATACCAGTGGACATGAAGGTTTAGGTAGCATTAACCTCCCTTGTTATGGGGACCCTTCATGGTCCAACAGGAGACACATTATCAGTTTTACTGACATAGTCTTGCAAATCCTAAAGCAGTTCCTTAACTGATGTTGTGGTACATGGCGCAGCATATTTGGTTTCTGTGGACACTTGGGGGACAGAACCACCACCTCATAGGTATTCTATAGTATAGCTTATTTCCCTCTGGATTGGGGCGCATTGATTGCATTCAGAGGGCCATTAAGGTCAAAGATGTTCCACATGGTGTTCAGTATATCAACTGGAATGGCTTTCTCTCCATCAAATGGCAGCATTTTATTGTAGGGTGATTTACCACAGGGTCACCTGGTGAATAAGTGTGCATACTGCCAACCACAGATTTCTCAATGTGCCATTCCCATGACATTAAGCAGCAGAACCCTCAACATGGCGTCTACTGTGTTTAATTTCTCTAAGTCTTTTGGGTTTCTAATACCATGATGGGAATAGACCCCATTCCTAAGTCAAAGTATGATTACAGTTCAAGAAATTAGTATTGTCTTACATGGGTGGTACAGTGGTGCAGCAGTTAGCATTGTAATCTCACAGCAAAAGGTTCTCCAGTTTGATTCTCATCTGAGGTGCCTTCTGTGTGGAGTCTGCATGTCTGCCCCGTGTTAGCATGGGTTTGCTCCGGTTTCCTCCTACATTCTAAAGACATGTGCTTGGAACATTTCTCCCCAGGCTTTCACTGAAAATGAGCTCTGTCCCAGTTAGACTTTCCTAGTAAACAAATGTTAAATAAATAAATAAATAAATAGTTTCAGTCTGTGATGTTAGCTAAAAGTACTCTTACAATGTGAATTCATATGGAGTTACATGTATCAGTAGCATATCTAAATAAAACTGTAAATAGTTTATTTATGAGACCCATTAATCCTACTATTATTGGAACTGTCTGGATATCTTTCTTCCACAATGCCCTCATTACTGCCTGCAAATGTTTTATGACTTTGTGTCTCTCTGTACTTAAGACATTGTAATCAGTGGGTGCAACAATTTCAGTGATCAATGCTACTTTTGTCTTCTTTTTATGGACTACTACATCTGGTTTTCTTGCATCTATCCATAATGCAACAATCTTGCCACATTATTATGCCTTTTAGTATACAGGTCATCTGGCATTAGTGTATCACACCCAGAAACAAGATGCGGGTCTTTCTCCAGTTCTGTTTTACAGAACCTGCATTTGTCTGTCTCTCCCACATTTTCAATGGACTTGGTAAACCAATGTGTGTGTAGCCCAGTATCCTGGGCTACTTTCATCTTTTGGTTAAAATTCACCTCTCCTTAACCATTCTTGTGTCAGATCCTGATCGACATTAGGTTGTTCCAGGAATATTCTGTACTTGCAACTATATTTATGCTTTTTCCACATTTCTTGCCTTCTGATTTGATCCTTCTTCTTATATTGTTTCTTTTGTTTTGTTTTTCTTTTGACATATTCACTTGCTGCTGATTTTTGTCTACTTCTGGTTTGTTTTTTTATTCCCGTTTGAGACAAATATGCTTCTGCTAAACTAAGAAGGAAAGTCATCTTAGAGTTGTTCTGTTCATGTTTTAAGACTTTTACTATGTTTGGATCTGATACGTTCAGTAAATATATATGGAGTCCTACAACTGCAGATTTATACATGTAATCACTTTTGAGGAGGCCCATGTCGCCTTCAGAATGAGGCATATATAATCTTGGTATACACTGATTTTTATGTATCATTTTATAAGTGAGAAGCTTTTTTTTTTTTGTTTGTTTTCCTGTCCAACTGTTCCAATACCTTTTTTTTTTATCAAATTAATTTATTGAAGATTTTTTTTCTTTAACAAGCAAATAAAATGACCTAATAACAGTAGAATGAATACTTTAAAATATAATTTCAAATATGAGAAACAGTAACTATTTACAATATATACAACGGCTTGAAATGAATATAAAATGCCAAACAGATAAAATAAACATTTATATAAAGAAAAGCAAAATAAGTTAAGAAAGAGTTAATATCCATATGGAATGTCTCAATAAGTAATGAAAACTTTATCCAAGGATTGTTGAGGAAAATCTTTGGATGCAGTGTGATCTCTTCAATTCTGGTTTCTTTGGATATTAAATCTTCAAAGCTTGGAGTGGTAACAGAATTCCACTTTTGAATGATACATTTCCTAACTATAGCTAGAATAGTCCATAAGAGATAAAAATTATTTTTTATTTAAAGTGTAGCCCTCATTTACAGTAAGAAAGTCAATAGTTGTAGTCAATAAAATAGTGTCAGTAAATAATGCTTTAGGAAAATTATCAACATGTTCCTAGTACTGAGTTAATTTGGTGCATTCATAAAATGCAACAGCCCTCTGCTTTACACTGTTCTAAACATCTCCAACATTTAATGTTTTCAGTTTTATTAAATTTTCCTATTTTATCTGGAGTTAAAAAAGCTCTGTGGAGAAACTTCCAAGTATACATTTTCCAGTATTGGCTCCTAGATGTCTATTTAACAAAGAATAATATTTCAGCTTTCTCAGCTTGGGTGTAACTAGGAGAAAGGCCTTTAAAGAAATGTGAATGTTTAGAGGTTAATGTGGTCTTGTAATTTATTAAGATACTATACAATTTGGATGTGATATTATCAGTTTTAAAGTTATTATATAAGATGTCAGATAGAATACTAGAGAAGGTTGATCTAAGAAAGATGAGTTTTTAATAATTCTACAAAGGTCTTGTGAGTAAGTTATTAAGCTCTGTAATAATAACTAAACTTGTGATGATAGATTATATTTTTAATAAGTTCATGTCTATCCAGTGAGTTCAAGTCTTTAAGACAATGTTGCCAGCTAATAAAATTCTTAGTTTCCCATATATCTAATATATTAGCATGTAGTTTATCTGGAAAATTCTTTGTAATTTTAAAAGGTATTAATAAATCTAACAAGATTTGAATATCTATATTAGAGTTAACAAGCTTCCTAAAATTAGTACTGATGTGATTTAAAGAATATAGCTTTGTGAGTTTTGTTATTTTCATTTAGCAAAATATTAAGATATAAATATTTCTAATTAGATTTATATTTTGGCTCAATCCAATTTATAACATCTTTAAATATTGAAGCTCTGATATATTTACCTATGTCTGGGAACTTTATACCCCCTTGGTTCCAAGTCCTGATATGATGTAAATGTGCAATCCTATTCTTATTAGGATACCATAAAAATGTTATTAATAATTTATTTATAACTTTAATATATTTATTCCCAGGAGAAACATTTAGTCCTAATGGTATATATAAAATCTTTGGCAATAGCGTAATTTTTAAAAGATGAAGTATGTCTTCAAGAGAGAAAAATGAATTATTACATTTAGCTATGTGAGTGTTAATTAAAGAAATATTTTCATAGTTAATTTAAATTATTTTATTTATTGAGCTGCATAAAACTATACTCAAACAGTTCAGAGAACTAGTTTGTTCTCCAATGATATTATGTTTATTAGATTAATTCTGAACTTATTATTAAGTATGATTTACTTGGAGTTTTGTTTATTAAAACACCAGATATTCTTTGAAAGTAATTTCTTATAGAATTTAGTTCATTTAAATCTGTATCAGAATTGGTCAAAATAAGTAAGGTGTCATCAGGAAAAAGAGCTATTTTAGAATTATAGTAATTATAAATATTTATGCTTTGAATATTTGTGTTTAGTTATTGGAATATATTTTGAAGCGAAAGACCCTAATTTATCCAACACCTTTTGAGGCCAGTCAGTCACTGCAAAACTGTAAGTTAGAACAGGAAGAGCAAAATTGGTTTATACCTTGGACTTTTTCTAGATGTCAGGGCTGTTTTCATTATTAATTTTAGTCTTCTAAAATATTCTTTACTGAGTTTTGTTCTCATTTCTTTATGTTTTATTGTCAATCTTGTCAATCCTGTCTATTGTTGTGTGTCACAGGTGATGCAGTGTATGTCTTGAAAATGTGGCTGATAACACTATCAATAGCTATCAGACAATGGAGAAGATGCTGTATAGTGCCACACTTGCACAGATGCAGAACATTATCTAATGTTTGTTCAGTTATGAAGGCTGGCTTCTGCTGCTTGGATACATCTAGTGTGCACCACAGACCTGTAGTATGATATTTGTCATCTCTGTTATGCTACGCAGTATGGTGCTATGCAAGCAGTTTTGTGGGAGTGCCATAGCATGGCCAGACAGATCTGTGATAGCAGCAGAGGTGGAGTCATGTAATGCAAACCTTTATGTGGGAGTGCCATAGTACTGCTAGACAGATCTGTGATATCAGCAGAGGTGAAGTCATGTAGGGGGCTGTCAGTGGTACTTGCTAGGCAGAGGTGGGTGCAGAGCATAGTGACACTGGGAATGAGATGGCATCCAGGTAAGAACTGGGGTGAATACAAGAACAACATAGAATAAAACTGATGTATACATTACCATATCCAGGCAATGCATTACAGTGCATTGTCTGGTCGGCCAGGGAGAAACATCATCATTTACACAGCAATTCTACCATAGGTAGGTTATGGGAAATGGATTTGGTAGTCTATGTGACTGACAGCTGGGGGAAAGATCAAAAAACTGCTCCTGCAGTGCTGGGTTGGAACTTCTGTGATGTAAAGGCTGGCAGTACCATGTGGTCAGTCTAACAGATAGTGTGTGACTTTGGAAGCATGAACTTGAACCTCAGTATGACCCACCCCAGTAGAAGGTCAGCATCCAATATTCCTTGAACAGCCATGGTGAAGTTTTGCACTCAATATGATATCAGGAGAGTGTCCATGTCAATGGGTGGAGGCAGTCATAGACAGAGGGGGCAGTAGTGCTGTCCCTGGAATGATATGTTCTATCTATGCATATCTAACTTGTGACTATACCCCTTGAATTTATCCCTCAGCATAACTATAGTGGGCATCTGACAGTATCCTCAAGGATGAACCAGTGGCTACAAGGTCCCTATAAACTTTGTCACTCTGCAATTATCACTGAGTGCCCTGAAGTTCCTGCAGTGATTGTACCTCATGCAGGCCATGTAGTCCACTCTACTTCTCTGACATCCTGCATGTCGTGACTGTCTACACCTGGATCAAGACTCATACATCTGCTGACAAATACCAAGGGCAACATCCAGGACAAATAATGCGCTGGTGTCACCTGTACACCATTCCCCTCTGGTTAGTTATCATATCTTTGATGCAATAAAAGTCATTGCTGTTTTCTGGAGTGGCGACTCCTGTTTAACTTGGGTAGGATTAACATGGACAGGACATCTAGTGCTAACACTATGATTGCAGAGCTATAAAAATAATACATTTTGAGGAAGCTTATACCCCCTTCAGAATGAGGGATGTTCTTCCAGTCCCTTCACTGTTATCTCAGCTGTGGGGCATGTGTCTGTGTGCTCTGATGGTAGCATTACTTACAGTGGCACTGAGCTATACACATGGTACCACATAATCAGCCACATGTGACTGCTAATGTCAGGCATGCTCTGACCAGTTGTGCTGGACCCTGTCCTATGGGAACCTGTGAAAGCATAAAGAAAACATACCTGTGGTAATGCTGGATCATAGGTGTCACGTCTACTAACATGTCACATACAGGCTGTCTGTGTGTTCTGCTGACTAAACTATTTGCACTAGTGGGTCATTGCACATCATCATAATCATCAGCACACCTTTATCCTATTTTCTTCATGGGATCAGGTTGCCATGTCAACTGTTACCATCTCTCTCTATTCAGTGCCACTCTCCTACCTGCTTTGACAGTCATGCCTAAATGTTGCAGGTCTTTCAGTGGCGGCTTGTGACTTCAAATCAAAGGGGGGCTGCAGGAGATAGCTGAATGGGTGGGGCCAACAGGAAGGGGTGCAGTCAGCTAAAGGGGTGGAGCTATGGTGCAATGGGATCAATGCTTGATATGCTTACTTATTTACATGAAATAAATGTTCAGTCAGTATGGCGCATGCTGAATACTCTACACAGCACACATTGTTACATACATATACACACACACATACACACGTTGGTTTGAACACTTACCTCTGCATATACTGCAAACAGTACTTCATACTCTGTTTCTGCACCTGTGGATAAGCTGTGGTCTGGAACACATCAGGTCATACTGGATTTCTTTTCTCCCCCCTTTCTCATGGAGGCTCAAAAGGGACAATTTAAAGTTTCCCAAGCAAATGCTATTCATGTGACCCCCACCTGGTTCCAAATAAGTGCTTGTAGTCTTTCAGTTGTTCCTGTTAGGGGTTTGCCACATCAGATCTGTTTCCATTTCTTCCTGTCCTCTGCATCTTGCTCTGTCACCACATCACTTCCTCTACCACATCCATAAATCTAATCTTATGAGTCCTTCCTCTTTTCTTCCCTGGCAGCTCCATCCTTAGCATCCTTCTCCCAATATACCCAGCATCCCTCCTCAGCACATGTCCAAATCAACACAATCTCGTCTTTGGGCACGCCTTCCCCCTCTTCTCTTAGAGCCAACAGTAGCCGTTGCTAATCTGTTAGTAGGTGTTCCACATTTTGCCGATTTGTTCCACATTATGAGAGGCAGTGTTCCTCATTTTGGAGATGGAAGGTTGAGAGCTCTAAAGCAGAAATAGATGAAGGGATGCCAAAAGGAATGGAAAGGTAATGCTGCTGTTGTAATTTGATTAGATTACAGAGTGGTGCATTGTGCGTAAAAAAAAAGGCTTGATTGAAATATTAAATCCCATCAGTAAGGCACACTGGTGTAATAGGTACAAAATAGAACTAAGCATGTCGAGTGTTAAAGGGGAAGTTGTACTGAACAAATATTAAGGACTGTGCTTTAACTGATCAAGACAGATGTAATAAGAGGGAGAGGAGGTGGAGAGCAAACACGATTTAAGCATTACTCTTTAACAGAAAGATAAACATAAACCAGCTTAAGGTAATTATAGGCTTTATGAGTACTAAAAAAAACATTAATAGTTTTCATTCATTTCAGGACGTAGGAAAGCCATGCCCTGTATGACTTTAAACAAATATAACAAAATGAAATAAAGGATAACCAGATAACTTATCTTGATTTTGCATGGACTGCATTGTTAACAGACTGCCCTGCATCCCACATTCCTATTTAACCACAGAAGACAGTATAAAGTCAGAAAGAGCATAGTCATTAAATCACAGAATCACACAACTCATAGTCATTTAAAATGCTTTCATTCAGAGAAAATGGACTAATTATGATGCTACCCAAATATGTATAATAGCAGCTGCGTGATTATTTTTCAAAGACTGGGAACGTTTTACCTGACTTCCTTTATTAGAGTGTGTTGTGTTATTTTTGGAATACAGGGATGCACTCTGAACAAAATAAAACAAATAGAAAGCATACAAAAAGTCATACATATTCACACTAAGAGCGTTTAAGTGATCCTTTCGTATTTGGTTTGCTAAATAATTTCTCTGATGGGACAACTCCATTTTTTCTTAGTGAGTAATAAATAATAAAGCATCTGCAGACATTAAATAGAAAATGAGCAATATGAGATCTCACAGAGCAATAGACAAGACGAACCATAAACGTATGCCAACGCTGCATGACTCCAAAGTATCCATTTAATAGAAGGTCAGTAGCATATGGCAAAGGACGTAACACTTATATACAGGACTGTTACATAACGTAAAGTCTAATCAAGAAAATACTTCACTTTTTTAAAACACACTACTTATAGTAACTTAAGCGACCTCATTTAACAAAGAACATTTAGGTAGAAATGTTTGATTCAGACTCTCGTTTCTGTATTCAAACTGCAACTGATATCTGGCCTATGGTCTAGTTCCTAAATATGCAATTAACGGTGTAGCAGCTGGCACTAAGTAAATATGAAGCAAAAATCTGGACATTCTGCCAAAATCTGCAGTTGAGAGATATGATACATACCACCAAGAAGAAAAGATAAAGAAACTCTGTACTTCTTCAGCTGCTGTGTGCCTGTGTCACGTCCAGCAAACGAAATTAGGCTGACAAAGCAAGCAAATAAAATACAAAATAATATGAATAATCCACCTGTTCCACCACAAGACAAGTCCACAACCGAAACTGGCTGCAACTGTTTGCTTCTCGCTCTTTTCCCAGCACATAAAGCCCGGGAAGAGAGCGACAACCAATCAGCAGCCATTTAGCCCATGCACGTCATGTACGTGCCTGTGGACGTGGCAGTCCAAACCCCTTCCAATTCTATGCGGTTTGGAACCGCATAGACTGCTGGGCATCACACTGATGCCTTAATTCGCTATCCGGACTGTAGAGCTGGAGTTGGATCTCTAAGAAAGAGAAAAAAAAAAACGTATGTTTTTAAAACCGCCGCAACCCGGAATTCGAAATTGCGCATGCTCAGTCAGTTGGTGTAAAGTAGCCGGCTGATAAGAGATGACAGACTCAGTGTAAAGACAGTAAAAAAAATTAATAAGTAAAACTAAAAAGTACTTTTTTTTCTTTTTTCTTGAGGGGGCTGCAGTCTGGCAGTCTGATAGCATGAGCCGCCCTGGTCTTCTCTCACACAGTCCACCCATCTCTTTGATGGATGCTCTCATTTCCTCTTGCCTGCTTCCTGTCTGCCCCCAGTCTTCTTCAGCATATTGTCTTCTGCTTTTCTGCACATGGGTCTGAACCACTTCAATCTGTTCTCTTTGACCTACTCTGCAGTAGGAGCTACTTTCACTTCTGCTCTGGTATCCTCCTTTCATAGTCTATCCCAGAGGGTGCATGCCACCACACATCTCATGCACTTCATCTCCATATATCTAGCTTCCTCAGCTGATCTGCCTTTACTGCCCATATTTCTATACCATTCAGTAGTACTGGTTACACCACTGTTTTGTACACTTTTCTTTTCAGCTTCATTGCCATTCTTCTGTAATAGACTATACCTGACACTTTATGCCAGTTGTCTGGAGCCTCTCTGATTCTAGCTTTGATCTCTCCCAAATCCTTGAAGCTGTTAACCTGTTCCACTATCTTCCTTTCTATCTCAATTCTTACCTTCTTCTTCTGCTTTCCACCACTTCCTGCCATTATAACTGTATTATCTGCACCATATATGTGCCTTCAGTTTGGTATTCCACTTCTCTATCCTTTTCTGAAGTTCTTGCTCAGTCTGCTTGTAATGTCACAGCATTTGCATAAAGCAACTTTGTTGACCTATCCCCTCTGATTTCTTTGGTAATTTAGTCCATTACCAATATAAACAGCAGTGGGCTCAGAGATGAGCCGTGAGCATACCCACTCCCAAAGGGAACCCCTCTGTGAGTGCAAACACTGTTTGTACTTGGGTTCTTCTACATAGCCTGTACTAATTCTGCCACTATTTCTGGGACTTCAGACTACTGCAGGACTGCCCAAATCAGTTTTCTTGTGACCTTGTCATATGCTTTCTCCAAGTCTAGGAATGCCCATTTGGATTATTTCCTCATTTCTAGCTTCTTGTCAACTGTCTGTCTCACTGCAAACATTGGGTCAGTTGTGAAGCATCCTGTTCTGAATCAGAACTGCTCATCTTCCACCTTATTTTCTACTACTCTGAGTATCTGTTTATCAATCATCCTCTCCAGATTTTCATGCAGAGTGACGGGAGTGTGATACCTCTGTACTGCCCATTGTTGTGGATGTCCCCTTTGTTTTTGTATGCTGACCCTAATATGCTTATTCACCAGTCATCTGAGATATGCTTTTCTTTCCATACTGCTGTGAGTAGCCTCAGGAGCCATTTCTGCCCTATCTCACCCAACATGTGGATAATATCTGCTGTGACCTTATTGGAGCCTACTGCTTTCCCTAACTTAATTTTCATTAGCGCTGTTCAGATTTATTCTAGGGTGGTCTCCTCCACTTTTTACATCATAGGCTGTGTCTCAGGTACCACAGCTTCTGTGGGGTTTCCTTCATTCAGAAGCTGCTGGAAATACTCCTTCCCTCTGCCTTTGATGTCCTGTGGCCTGGCTGTTGCTGGCATCCCTACTGAAGGGTGTCTGAGCATCTTCTTGATCTTTCTGTCTTTGCCTTGCTACCTGATAGAGTTTCTTTGTGCTGTTTGCTGAGTGGCTTTGCAGAAGCTGCTGGAGTGCCTCGGATATCTTGTTCTTTGTTCTAGCAGCTCCTCCCTTAGTGTCGTTCTTAGCCAACCAGTATCCCTTCTTAGTGTGGCTCATCTTTTCTGTCTCCTACTTTTTCTTGCACTCCTTTCTTTTGATGACTTCCTTGTTGTCTGGATTCCACTGCCTGCTTTCCTTATGTACCTTATTCCCCATACCTGGCTCAGCTGCACATCAGTTCTGTAGTCCTCAGGTGCTGCCATTGCTCTTCAACTTCACCTAGTTCATCCTCTTCCTGAGGTGTTAAAGAACTATGTAGTTTCTTAAACGCCTGTGCTTTTTCTCTAGTCAACATTCAGGCCTTCAGCCTAGTCTCTGTTGACCTTAAAGCTCTCTCAGACCATTACTTATGGCTGATGGTGGCAACCAGTAGTTTATGCTGTGGACCAACAGTTTCACTGGAGATGAATTTGAAATTCCTGAGTCTACCCTAATGCCCTTTCCTCTCCCAATGCCCTTTCCTTACTAGGAGAAAGTCTACCTGAGTTGCATACTGGCCACTCTTGTATGTGGTCTTGTGACTGTCCATCTTGCTGAACCATGTGTTGGCTACCATCAAGCCATTTGCTTGACAGAAGTCTAGAATGGCCTAGCCATCTTTATTTCTGTTGCCCCATCTATGTGGACCCAGGCATCCCTTATATCCTGTTCTTTCTGTCCTGCTACGTGCTTTTGGGTCACCCATTATCAACACCAGTTCTCATTTTCAGAAATAACAGGATATTAAAAGAAATTCCCTGCTATAAGGAGAAGCAGAATTATGTCAATGCTAGGTATAGTCATAAAAAGGGGACCTAGCCATGTTATAAATGTGCTTTTTGTAAATTCATGTATAGAAGTTGAAAACTTCCATTCATCCACCCATCCATCCACAACCCCTTTTTCCCATTTTTGCACATGGGGTCAGGGTGTCACTTCAACAGTGACAATCATCTAGAGCCAAAGTGTGGCTCGCCCTAATCATCCCTTTTAAATAAAGAATTTAGTCCACATCAATATGCAGACTGTGATAGTGAACACTTAGTATATATATATAGCACCAGCCTTCTATACTGGTAATATGTTAACATCTATAGATATTAAGAGTGGAGTAGACATAACTGCTTTATACAAACATTTTAGGGACAAGGGTGTTGCCCCTAGATTTAAATTTGCAGTGTTAACTATTTTTAAACAAAATATTAAAGGGAGTGACATTGTTTCTTTAACCGAGAGGGAAGAGTATAGGTGGATTTCCTTTTTTAGAGCTGACCACAGTTTAAATGAAGCAGTGTCAATTAAATCTGTTTTGAAATGCAAACATTTTGATGAAATTATTGTATTTGCATTAGATGTTTTATAACATGTGACTGTGACCATTTGTTACATAATGAGTATTGTGAAATAATCATTTTAATGCCTGATGAAGCACTGGTATGGTGTGAAAGCTTGCATTTTGTTTTTTATTAAACTCTGGGAATTTAATTGAGCTGCTGGTGTTTTCTATAGTCTATCACTAATACTGATGACATCACTTACTGTCTTCTGAAGCCTCTCCCTCACCACAATTTAAACAATATTTCTATTCTGTTCTCCTTCTGAGTAGTAGACTCTGGATCCCAAGCCAAGTGGCTTTGCTACACTACCCTTCCATCTTGTCACCTGGATACATAAGCTGTCCAGACTCCTCCTTACCATCATGTTATCCACTTCCAAGCGCATCCTGCCATTCAGTCAGTGATTCTATACTGAGTGTAGCAATTCTTAGTTCATGTTTGGCAGATTGATTGGTTTTACTTCCAGGTACACTCAACAGAAGTATCGCAGGTAACCCAGGCTGGGCAACTGAGTACCAGCCAGTCAGTAGATTAATGACCCATGATTTCTGGGCTTTATGCCAGGCACACACTAGCCAGTAAGGACACATATGCCTCTCCCATCATTAGCATGGGTCCTTGGTGTAGGTTGGAGTAGGCTAGGCCTCAACCCATGTATCACTGGCAAATATTAATGCCCATTTTTGGTGACCTTATTCAACATAACTGAATTGAGTAGAGCTAATATTTACACCATCTATTAGCCCTGACACGGTGCACAGTCTGTGCTCTGTCTTCTCCTATGATGAGGATACTATGCACCACAGTTGACGCCCAAAGCAGTTGGTCTGCACATCTCTTGCCCCTTCTGTGCTACTGCCCACAACCCTATTCTTGTGTATGTTTGAGGTAAAAACACTCAGCATGTTTTTGAGAGGGGATAGGAACCCCACGGTGACCTAGGGACAACATGCAGTTTCCATACAAGAATTGGCTGGAGGTCAAGGTCAAACACTGTACCTTGTGAATGGTTATATAACACCTTAAAGATTCGGCAACTGGTCACTGGATATGCTAGCATTAATCTGGTCCCTCCCCTAGAGACAGCCAGGTAGTCATCACCAACCCATCTCCCACATCCAAACTAACACTAGGTATGAGGGTTTTATCAACTGCCCTGGATAAGGATACCAAGAATTCCTCCATCTGCATACAATATCTATGTGTGATGGTCTACCCTGTGCAGCAGACATGTCTCTGATAATATCCTACTCCTTGGTCATGGAATGTGGTATCATATCCGTGACTCTGCCATATAGTTGTACTACTCTTCTATTACGTCCACCCAAAACATTGATGTCCTACATGACTCCATGCCAAATCTAGTCCTGGAAGGCCTTATTTGTTTTACCATGCTCATACAGGGATATCAAGACCAGGTATATATGGGACCTGCAGTAGCACATCTGTCTCCAGTGTGGTGAACTTTTCCAGACACTGCTGTTGTCTTGGTCCAATAACAAGATGTGTACACTTATGGGTTACACATATGGATCAATGATTGTCTATGCATGACTGCTCCTGCCTGTCTATCATGTCTCAGGACTGTCCCTCACCCCCTATTTGGTGAACACAATTCTGCCTGTTGTACTGCCACTGTGGAAACACTATGTCATAGTGATAGCAGCTATGGGCATGTTACCACAACTGGCCATCTGTCAGCATTGTGATGGTAGCACATGTTGTATCCTATGAAGAGGAGGCCTCATATCCTCAGCAGCGTGTCGTGTGGACTGTGTGGATATGGTATATGTTTGTATATCCTACATGGCAGGATAGTAACTGATCATGCTTTTTTCCCTTTTCCCTGTTAGGATGAGCCCTCCCCACAGCAGAGTTGCAACCTATCCTGACCTTGTACTCTATTCCCTGTAAGGGTGATTCCCCCCACCCTTCAGCATGACAGAACCCCACTATACTTGTGCTGTGTTACCCTGCATACTCTTCTGCTCAGTGTATTTCCATGCTGATTCCTTACACATTTGTGTGCACACTGTAGTCTTGAGGCCCATTACCAGTTGTCCTGTCTGTTTTCCTATATTATATGTACTCTGTTATCCATTATATTCCAAATACTAATCCTTAATGAGGTTCCTAGAAGGGAATGTGCTAATGGATTGACAACACTTTAACTTAATGCCAATCCATGAAAAAAAAACAAGCAGAAACAATTTTCATCTACATTGAAGTTTTCTGTTTTTCCAATTGTTGTGCGATCTTGGAGTAGATATAGTTAAGTTTGTGGGGTGTGAGTGGCATCTTGACATATGGGGATGCAGGAGGGCTTTCTCTGCTACAAAAATAATTTACCTGCATGGTTCATTGAAAGTTGTTTTGGCCATTTGTTCCAATGGAATGGCACTCGGTAAAAGTGTTGTCAATCTATCAACATGAATCTGTCCTGTAATATGATGTATCACATTAAAGTAGTCCTTGAAGTACAGTTTAATACACTGGAATAATTTACTGACTCTAACCCTTTCATACTAAGTAGAAGGTCACTAACATAATAAAGCACACTGCAAAAATATCAGAAACAATAGCAGGCATTCTGCAAAAATCAGCTTATCTAAACCACTTCTCAAAATTCATCCTAAAAACACAACCACTACATACCTAATATGTGACTGTATTCTACTAAGTAAATCTTCTGCCAAATGAGATGTCTACTTATTTTTTCCACCAGTTGTGATTCTCGCATTCCGTGATCTGGCACCAGCCCCGCAACTTTAAATTTCCTACTGGAGAAGGAAAAAAGTCCTCTATTCCTTACTTCAGAAGTAAAAAAAAATTATTTCTACTTTTATAATTTAGCTAATCAATTCCTACATTTGTAACAAGCAGCTTGCTACATCTTATGTCACACAGAAAGAGCTAATAACGCTGTTCAGTCCTGACCGCAAAACCAGTATTGGAATTCACTTTTATATAGAAATGAATAACAGTACTGCATTGCATACAAATTAGCATCTACTGACTGTGCCCCCTATTCTCTGCGTTTTTGAGATTTTGAATTTTGATATGTTCGGTATTGTAGATTTTAGTTACGTACGCTTCGTTATTTTACATGTTCGAGATTTTGCAATTTCGGCTTTGTAGTCTCGGGATACTGAAATGCGGGATTTCAGTATTTTCAGATTATAAAGTGAATCCATGTGTGTGTGTGTGTGTGTGTGTGTGTGTGTGTGTGTGTGTGTGTGTGTGTGTGTGTGTGTGTGTGTGTGTGTATATATATATATATATATATATATATATATATATATACACACACACACACACACACACACACACACACACACACATATATATATATATATATATATATATACACACACACACACACATATATATATATATATATATATATATATATACACACATATATATATATATATATATAGTTTACTCAAGGGAAGAATAAATATGTAAGACACTTTAATCATGGTTCATAGGTATATTTAGTGCAGTCTGCTGTGTCTTCTCAATAGCCTTCCAGAATAATTTATCTAATAAATTATATCATTAATATTAATGTGTGTTTACATAAGATATAGATGGCAGCTGTGTGGTATGTATGATCTACAGGACAGTCCCAAGCATTTCACTATTAATCTAATCATTTCCTGCTGCAGAATATTTATTTACTGGCTGCAAAAAGGAATGACATTCTCTTTAGTATGAATTGCATGTTTGCCGATATTCGTAAAGGCTAAATGATTTTGCATTGTTTTCAGTTAGACTGCTGGAGATCATTATCTTCTCTGCTGTTGCAAGAGCAGACTCCCATATGTTTCACTTCCACATGAATAAGCACCACATCACACAGTAGATTAACCATAAAAAGGTGTCATCTTTTAAAATTAATTGCCATTTCCAAATGAATCATTTACTAGAGATTACACAAGCAAACAGCATACAGGATACTGCTGAAAATATTCCCCTACAGAATAATATATCTAGCAGTGTGCTAAGGTAATGATGCATTAACATAGCTGTATAGGTGAGGAATTTTATTCTAAGACTAAGACTCCAGAGGCTTAGTTATTAAAGCTACACCTCTTAAAATCTTTACTGAACTGCTAGAAGTAATTTTGGCTGGGGTCGTCATTCATTGATGCACCACTGCTATGTTTCTGCAGAGGCTAACTTTCAGTTTTTTATTCTGCAACAGAAGAAAAATGTTTGAGTACAGAAAGAAGTTGCAAGCACTAGGTTTAAAAAAAAGATCGCAGCCTTTACCTTTCTGGGCTTGGGCACCTCCAGCATGTCTTGTTTCCACTTCTGAAGTTTGGAAAAACTCACTGTGTAAAATGACCAGTGACAATTCTTGAGTTGTTTAGATTTATTAACAGTCTGGGTGAGTGGATAATGCTAAGTAGCCATACACTCTCCCATGGAACTGTATGTGGCTCTCACATTTTTACTCTAGGAAGAAAAATGCATGTCGTCTTTTGATGATATTCACTCATTCACTCTTACAGGAGTATTCACAGTATAGGAAAGTAAAGCAGAACTGTGTGTGTGTGTGTGTGTGTGTGTGTGTGTGTGTGTGTGTGTGTGTGTGTGTGTGTGTGTGTGTGTGTGTGTGTGTGTGTGTGTGTGTAACAGAAGACGTTGGTACAGAATTTCTTAACTAGAGGCTATAAGGAGAAAGATATTAAACTGGACAACAAAAGAATCAAGGAGTGGAGGAGTCGAAAAGGACATCCTTACTTCTCGAAACATTTGTCAGTGGAGAAGGATAGTGCAGAGATGGTAATGAACTCCGAAGGAGATAAGGGCTTTAAATACCTTCTTACTTATCCCAGATATGTGAGATTATAAGAATGTACTGGTCTGTTTTAACTGTGGATGAAGATTAAAGTGAACAGAGGGGGAGACACCAAGCTTTTTTTAAGAAGAGGAAGAACTTAAAAAGGCTATTATGTCATAAAGGTGGTATACAAAGACTGAGATACATCTCAAAAAAGGGCACACATATCTGTGGTAGGTGCAAGGCGTGAAATTACATTAATACCACTAATCAGTTCATCCATCCAGTTATTGGTAATTTATATTGGTTGGATAAGTACACTGATTGTAACAGTAAGAATGTGGTATATGTAGCAGTGTGCATACACTGCACTAGTTTTTATATAGGTAAAACAGATTGTTAAAGAGAGGATTCTCTGTCATATGAATGATATGAAGAATCCCGTTAGGACTGATGCATTATCATGCCATATAATGGAGAGCAAGGGCCATACCTTTAAGTTTATGGCTTTGGAAATCATTTCTGAAGATTTAAGTGGAGAAGATATACAGAATCGGACAGACAGTATTGAAATTCAATGGCTAGCTGACACTGAGGCAGACCATCCACCAGAGCTGAATGGGGGTCATTCCCCTAAAACCAATCCTAAAAGGGCAGCATCTCTTCAGAAGATCACGACTGGCTGAAATTTGAAGGAGTTGGCTCTGACACAGCAAGAGATTGGGCTGGTTGCTATTGAAATTTGCAGAAGTGAATTATGAGAGCAGGATCTGATGAAGGCTACATGCTGAAAGCATTGATCCTAACTTGTTGTTCTAAGAATTGAAGCTTTTTATCTCATTATATATTGTTTTATCCTGTTTTAGCAAGAGTTTTTTTAATAAAAACAAGGGTGGCTTTTAACAAGTTCTGTGGTGGTACATCCAGTTTTCTTCCGTTTTGTTTATATGGAATAAGTAATGATATTCTAACTTGACACCGTCAGATTCAGGATCTTGGTGAGTTAATTAATTCTGCTTTTATCATTCGTATCAGTGTTAATGCTATAACATGAAAAATCTTTGTGATAATAAGCTCAGTTTTAAGGACAATTTCCACCTTGCATGAGAAGATCTTAATCACTCTGTTGTCAACAATAATTAGACAAAAAACTGAGTAATGTTTAGATTTTCATGTTCACTTCGCACTAACAAGTTATATATTATTGAGAAGTACTTTACTATGACTATTGCCTGAATTAAAATTCCTAGTTACATTTACTTGTTTATGTATATATTTGCATTTGTTTCCTTGGACAGTCTGAATGGAACAGCAAAAGCAAATCCCTTTTCAGTGGAGGCTCAGGAAGAAAAGCTATGTATATCAATATGAAAAAGACAAAGTACGCAAAAGAGAAAAAAAAAGTTACAATCATTTTTCTAGTAAGGTAACATAATGCAGAATAAGCTTATTAACAAATATTAGTAAAAGCAGAAGAGAATCCTACACATAAACAATTGCACTGATAATTTTACACAATATATATATCTATATATATATATATATATATATATGGATCTACTACTATTCACCGAAAGCACATTTCACTGAAAACCAAATTAGTGTGCACTTTTGACCGAAAGCACAATTCACCAAAAACACATTTCACCGAAAGTGATATATGGCCTTTTCACCCCTGGAGTTAGTATATATAGTAAGGGGGGTGTGGGGGGGCATAGCCCCCCACATATTTTATGTATATATTATTGTCAGAGAACAGTAATATATTGCAATTACATATATCCATGTATATCATTGAAAATATTCAAAATATGTGGGGGGGTTATGCCCCCCCTCCACTCCCCCTTACTATATATACTAACTCCAGGGTCACACTACAGTGGGGAAAAGGCCATATATCACTTTCGGTGAAATGTGTTTCAGTGAAATATGCTTTTGGTGAATAGTAGTAGATCCATATATATAGATATATATATATATATATATATATATATATATATATAGCAGATTAATTGCAGATCACCTTTAAAAATCAGTCACATTCATATGGAGTTGCATAGCAGTAACAGAGCACAATAAGGATTGTAGTTGCAAGGCAGAACAGAGAATAAATACAAGTAGTGGAAAGGAAGTTCTCAGGTAAGAGCCAGACAGATTGTGTAGAGTAGGTAATGAAGAACCTAGGTCTAAAGGAGTTAGTCTAAATGGATAAGTGGATTAGGAAAAGAGAAACAAGAGAGAGAAAAAAAACAGAAAGTAGAGTGGGATAGATTAGGGAAAGATCAGGCAGCAAGCTAGTAGAGTTAGAGAGGAAGGAAAAGGAGTAGAACAAAACAGGCAGGAAACATTTGAGTGTAGAGTCAGAAAATAAGTAGCTAGATTTGAAGCATTAAAATTGAATTATTTCTATTATGGACTGATAAGGGAACATTCCTTAAGAAAGAGGCACTGAGGGCAGTGTAAATATAGGTTTTGTTTACCACAATAGAGGGATTTGAAATAATAGCCTTTTCTTGTTAACAGAAAACTTCACACTACTAAAAAATAAATTATTTTTATATTTGATTACCTAGGAGTTAAAGCAGGATTCCTCTA
The DNA here is from genome assembly GCF_019279795.1 of Protopterus annectens. Classification (NCBI taxonomy): domain Eukaryota; kingdom Metazoa; phylum Chordata; order Ceratodontiformes; family Protopteridae; genus Protopterus; species Protopterus annectens. The sequence goes on from NC_056746.1 coordinate 328,527,803, forward strand.
ATCATTAGAGGATCTAAAAATCTGCATTAGTTTGAAAAGGAGGAGGATAAATATTTTTGGGAGTTTGTTAATTTGGCACTGAGTCTGGCCAAAACATTGAAACATTGATGGTTCACCTCACACACCTACTTTAATTGACACGTTGTCTCTGCTGTAATACCACTGCATAACCAGAAATGGATGACTTAAGGAGAAAAAAGGTGGTGTCACCACACTGGCAGGGACTTTCAAACCATTCCAGTGAAGATAGAAAGGAAGGAGAGAAAACCTGACAGAGGAGGCACTGTGGATGGGTGGACTTACCAAACATATTTAAAAAAATGGGGATGAACCACCAAATACAAACCGAGAAAGGTGTGATACATTCATAGGGGAATAGAGAGGTTGTAGTACAACTCTATAGGTCCCAGATAATGCCCATTTGCAGTACTGTGTTTAGTTTTGGTACACACAAAAATTAAGAGGTCATGCTAGCTGAGAAGATAAAAAAAAGGATATTAGGGTAATAAAAGGAACAGGGGGTATGGAGAAATGTTAATACCAGGGCAATAAAGGGAACAGAGAACAATGGATATGGTGAGATGTTACAGACCAGGACAAGAAATGAAAAGGACGACAAGGGATACTGGGAGATGTTACATACCAGGGCAATAAAGGGAACAGAAGACAAGGCACATGGGAAGATATTACATACTGAAGCAATAACGTTGGAGAGCATGAAAATGAGCAGATTTTACTTGCCAAGGCAGTAAAGGGAATGGAGGACCAAGAATGTAGAGGGATGTTATATTCCAAGGCAAGAAAAGGAAAGAACAACAATAGATATGGGGAGGTGTTACATAACAGGGCAACAAAAGTAATGAAGGACATGAGATATGGGGAGGTTTTACTTACCAGGGCAACACAAGTAATGAAGGACAGGAGATATGGGGAGGTGTTACATACCAGGGCAACAAAAGTAATGAAGAACAGGAGATATGGGGAAGTGTTACATACCAGGGCAACAAAAGTAATGAAGGACAGGAGATATGGGGAGGTGTTACATACCAGGGCAACAAAAGTAATGAAGGACAGGAGATATGGGGAGGTGTTACATACCAGGGCAACAAAAGTAATGAAGGACAGGAGATATGGGGAGGTTTTACTTACCAGGGCAACACAAGTAATGAAGGACAGGAGATATGGGGAGGTGTTACATACCAGGGCAACAAAAGTAATGAAGAACAGGAGATATGGGGAAGTGTTACATACCAGGGCAACAAAAGTAATGAAGGACAGGAGATATGGGGAGGTGTTACATACCAGGGCAACAAAAGTAATGAAGGACAGGAGATATGGGGAGGTGTTACATACCAGGGCAACAAAGGTAATGAAGGACAGGAGATATGGGGAGTTGTTACATACCAGGGCAACACAAGTAATGAAGGACAGGAGATATGGGGAGGTGTTACATACCAGGGCAATAAAAGTAATGAAGGACAGGAGATATGGGGAGGTGTTACATACCAGGGCAAAAAAAGTAATGAAGGACAGGAGATATGGGGAGGTGTTACATACCAGGGCAACAAAAGTAATGAAGGACAGGAGATATGGGGAGTTGTTACATACCGGGACAACAAAAGTAATAAAGAATAGGAGATATGGGGAGGTGTTACATACCAGGGCAACACAAGTAATGAAGGACAGGAGATATGGGGAGGTGTTACATACCAGGGCAACAAAAGTAATGAAGGACAGGAGATATGGGGAGGTGTTACTTACCAGGGCAACACAAGTAATGAAGGACAGGAGATATGGGGAGGTGTTACATACCAGGGCAACAAAAGTAATGAAGAACAGGAGATATGGGGAGGTGTTACTTACCAGGGCATCAAAAGTAATGAAGGACAGGAGATATGGGGAGGTGTTACTTACCAGGGCAACAAAAGTAATGAAGGACAGTAGATATGGGGAGGTGTTACATACCAGGGCAACAAAAGTAATGAAGAACAGGAGATATGGGGAGGTGTTACATACCAGGACAACAAAAGTAATGAAGGGCAGGAGATATGGGGAGGTATTACATACCAGGGCAACAAAAGTAATGAAGAACAGGAGATATGGGGAGGTGTTACTTACCAGGGCAACAAAAGTAATGAAGGACAGGAGATATGGGGAGGTGTTACATACCAGGGCAACAAAAGTAATGAAGAACAGGCGATATGGGGAGGTGTTACATACCAGGGCAACACAAATAATGAAGGACAGGAGATATGGGGAGGTGTTACATAACAGGGCAATAAAAGTAATGAAGGACAGGAGATATGGGGAGGTGTTACTTACCAGGGCAACAAAAGTAATGAAGAACAGGAGATATGGGGAGGTGTTACATACCAGGGCAACAAAAGTAATGAAGGACAGGAGATATGGGGAGGTGTTACTTACCAGGGCAACAAAAGTAATGTAGGACAGGAGATATGGGGAGGGGTTACATACCAGGGCAACAAAAGTAATGAAGAACAGGAGATATGGGAGGTGTTACATACCAGGGCAACAAAAGTAATGAAGGACAGGAGATATGGGGAGGTGTTACATACCAGGGCAACACAAGTAATGAAGGACAGGAGATATGGGAGGTGTTACATACCAGGGCAACAAAAGTAATGAAGGACAGGAGATATGGGGAGGTGTTACTTACCAGGGCAACAAAAGTAATGAAGGACAGGAGATATGGGGAGGTGTTACATACCAAGGCAACAAAAGTAATGAAGAACAGGAGATATGGGGAGGTGTTACATACCAGGGCAACAAAAGTAATGAAGGACATGAGATATGGGGAGGTGTTACATACCAGGGCAACACAAGTAATGAAGGACAGGAGATAGGTGGAGGTGTTACATACCAGGGCAATAAAAGTAATGAAGGACAAGAGATATGGGGAGGTGTTACATACCAGGGCAATAAAAGTAATGAAGGACAGGAGATATGGGGAGGTGTTACATACCAGGGCAATAAAAGTAATGAAGGACAAGAGATATGGGGAGGTGTTACATACCAGGGCAGCAAAAGTAATGAAGGACAGGAGATATGGGGAGGTGTTACATACCAGGGCAACAAAAGTAATGAAGGACAGGAGATATGGGGAGGTGTTATATACCAGGGCAACAAATGTAATGAAGGACAGGAGATATGAGTAGGTGTTACATACCAGGGCAACAAAAGTAATGAAGGACAGGAGATATGGGGAGGTGTTACATACCAGGGCAAGAAAAGTAATGAAGGACAGGAGATATGAGGCGGTGTTACATACCAGGGCAACAAAAGTAATGAAGGACAAGAGATATGGGGAGGTGTTACATACCAGGGCAATAAAAGTAATGAAGGACAAGAGATATGGGGAGGTGTTACATACCAGGGCAACAAAATTAATGAAGGACAGGAGATATGGGGAGGTGTTACATACTAGGGCAACAAAACTAATGAAGGACAGGAGGTATGGGGAGGTGTTACATACCAGGGCAACACAAGTAATGAAGGACAGGAGATATGGGGAGGTGTTACAGACCAGGGCAATAAAAGTAACGAAGGACAAGAGATATGGGGAGGTGTTACATACCAGGGCAATAAAAGTAATGAAGGACAGGAGATATGGGGAGGTGTTACATACCAGGGCAATAAAAGTAATGAAGGACAAGAGATATGGGGAGGTGTTACATACCAGGGCAACAAAAGTAATGAAGAACAGGAGATATGGGGAGGTGTTACATACCAGGGCAACAAAAGTAATGAAGGACAGGAGATATGGGGAGGTGTTACATACCAGGGCAATAAAAGTAATGAAGGACAGGAGATATGGGGAGGTGTTACATACCAGGGCAACAAAAGTAATGAAGAACAGGAGATATGGGGAGGTGTTACATACCAGGGCAACAAAAGTAATGAAGGACAGGAGATATGGGGAGGTGTTACATACCAGGGCAACAAAAGTAATGAAGGACAGGAGATATGGGGAGGTGTTACATACCAGGGCAACAAAAGTAATGAAGAACAGGAGATATGGGGAGGTGTTACATACCAGGGCAACAAAAGTAATGAAGAACAGGAGATATGGAGAGGTGTTACATACCAGGGCAACACAAGTAATATTATGAAGGATAGGAGATATGGGGAGGTGTTACATAACAGGGCAATAAAAGTAATGAAGGACAGGAGATATGGGGAGGTGTTACTTACCAGGGCAACAAAAGTAATGAAGGACAGGAGATATGGGGAGGTGTTACATACCAGGGCAACAAAAGTAATGAAGAACAGGAGATATGGGGAGGTGTTACATACCAGGGCAACAAAAGTAATGAAGGACAGGAGATATGGGGAGGTGTTACATACCAAGGCAACACAAGTAATGAAGGACAGGAGATAGGTGGAGGTGTTACATACCAGGGCAATAAAAGTAATGAAGGACAAGAGATATGGGGATGTGTTACATACCAGGGCAATAAAAGTAATGAAGGACAGGAGATATGGGGAGGTGTTACATACCAGGGCAATAAAAGTAATGAAGGACAAGAGATATGGGGAGGTGTTACATACCAGGGCAGCAAAAGTAATGAAGGACAGGAGATATGGGGAGGTGTTACATACCAGGGCAACAAAAGTAATGAAGGACAGGAGATATGGGGAGGTGTTATATACCAGGGCAACAAACGTAATGAAGGACAGGAGATATGAGGAGGTGTTACATACCAGGGCAACAAAAGTAATGAAGGACAGGAGATATGGGGAGGTGTTACATACCAGGGCAACAAAAGTAATGAAGGACAGGAGATATGAGGAGGTGTTACATACCAGGGCAACAAAAGTAATGAAGGACAAGAGATATGGGGAGGTGTTACATACCAGGGCAATAAAAGTAATGAAGGACAAGAGATATGGGGAGGTGTTACATACCAGGGCAACAAAATTAATGAAGGACAGGAGATATGGGGAGGTGTTACATACCAGGGCAACAAAAGTAATGAAGGACAGGAGGTATGGGGAGGTGTTACATACCAGGGCAACACAAGTAATGAAGGACAGGAGATATGGGGAGGTGTTACAGACCAGGGCAATAAAAGTAATGAAGGACAAGAGATATGGGGAGGTGTTACATACCAGGGCAATAAAAGTAATGAAGGACAGGAGATATGGGGAGGTGTTACATACCAGGGCAATAAAAGTAATGAAGGACAAGAGATATGGGGAGGTGTTACATACCAGGGCAACAAAATTAATGAAGGACAGGAGATATGGGGAGGTGTTACATACCAGGGCAACAAAAGTAATGAAGGACATGAGGTATGGGGAGGTGTTACATACCAGGGCAACACAAGTAATGAAGGACAGGAGATATGGGGAGGTGTTACATACCAGGGCAATAAAAGTAATGAATGACAGGAGATATGGGGAGGTGTTACATACCAGGACAACAAAAGTAATGAAGGACAGGAGATATGAGGAGGTGTTATATACCAGGGCAACACAAGTAATGAAGGACAGGAGATATATGGAGGTGTTACAGACCAGGGCAATAAAAGTAATGAAGGACAAGAGATGTGGGGAGGTGTTACATACCAGGGCAATAAAAGTAATGAAGAACAGGAGATTTGGGGAGGTGTTACAGACCTGGGCAATAAAAGTAATGAAGGACAAGAGATATGGGGAGGTGTTACAGACCAGGGCAATAAAAGTAATGAAGGACAGGAGATATGGGGAGGTGTTACAGACCAGGGCAATAAAAGTAATGAAGGACAGGAGATATGAGGAGGTGTTACATACCAGGGCAATAAAAGTAATGAAGGACAAGCGATATGGGGAGGTGTTACATACCAGGGCAATAAAAGTAATGAAGAACAGTAGATATGGGGAGGTGTTACAGACCAGGGCAATAAAAGTAATGAAGGACAAGAGATATGGGGAGGTGTTACAGACCAGGGCAATGAAAGTAATGAAGAACAGGAGATATGGGGAGGTGTTACATACCAGGGCAACAAAAGTAATGAAGGACAGGAGATATGGGGAGGTGTTACATACCAGGGCAATAAAAGTAATGAAGGACAGGAGATATGGGGAGGTGTTACTTACCAGGGCAACAAAAGTAATGAAGAACAGGAGATATGGGGAGGTGTTACATACCAGGGCAACAAAAGTAATGAAGGACAGGAGATATGGGGAGGTGTTACTTACCAGGGCAACAAAAGTAATGAAGGACAGGAGATATGGGGAGGTGTTACATACCAGGGCAACAAAAGTAATGAAGAACAGGAGATATGGGGAGGTGTTACATACCAGGGCAACAAAAGTAATGAAGGACAGGAGATATGGGGAGGTGTTACATACCAAGGCAACACAAGTAATGAAGGACAGGAGATATGGGGAGGTGTTACATACCAGGGCAACAAAAGTAATGAAGGACAAGAGATATGGGGAGGTGTTACTTACCAGGGCAACAAAAGTAACGAAGGACAGGAGATATGGGGAGGTGTTACATACCAGGGCAACAAAAGTAATGAAGAACAGGAGATATGGGGAGGTGTTACATACCAGGGCAACAAAAGTAATGAAGGACAGGAGATATGGGGAGGTGTTACATACCAGGGCAACACAAGTAATGAAGGACAGGAGATAGGTGGAGGTGTTACATACCAGGGCAATAAAAGTAATGAAGGACAAGAGATATGGGGAGGTGTTACATACCAGGGCAATAAAAGTAATGAAGGACAGGAGATATGGGGAGGTGTTACATACCAGGGCAATAAAAGTAATGAAGGACAAGAGATATGGGGAGGTGTTACATACCAGGGCAGCAAAAGTAATGAAGGACAGGAGATATGGGGAGGTGTTACATACCAGGGCAATAAAAGTAATGAAGGACAGGAGATATGGGGAGGTGTTACATACCAGGGCAACAAAAGTAATGAAGGACAGGAGATATGAGGAGGTGTTACATACCAGGGCAACAAAAGTAATGAAGGACAGGAGATATGGGGAGGTGTTACATACCAGGGCAACAAAAGTAATGAAGGACAGGAGATATGAGGAGGTGTTACATACCAGGGCAACAAAAGTAATGAAGGACAAGAGATATGGGGAGGTGTTACATACCAGGGCAATAAAAGTAATGAAGGACAAGAGATATGGGGAGGTGTTACATACCAGGGCAACAAAATGAATGAAGGACAGGAGATATGGGGAGGTGTTACATACCAGGGCAACAAAAGTAATGAAGGACAGGAGGTATGGGGAGGTGTTACATACCAGGGCAACACAAGTAATGAAGGACAGGAGATATGGGGAGGTGTTACAGACCAGGGCAATAAAAGTAATGAAGGACAAGAGATATGGGGAGGTGTTACATACCAGGGCAATAAAAGTAATGAAGGACAGGAGATATAGGGAGGTGTTACATACCAGGGCAATAAAAGTAATGAAGGACAAGAGATATGGGGAGGTGTTACATACCAGGGCAGCAAAATTAATGAAGGACAGGAGATATGGGGAGGTGTTACATACCAGGGCAACAAAAGTAATGAAGGACAGGAGGTATGGGGAGGTGTTACATACCAGGGCAACACAAGTAATGAAGGACAGGAGATATGGGGAGGTGTTACATACCAGGGCAATAAAAGTAATGAATGACAGGAGATATGGGGAGGTGTTACATACCAGGGCAACAAAAGTAATGAAGGACAGGAGATATGAGGAGGTGTTACATACCAGGGCAACACAAGTAATGAAGGACAGGAGATATATGGAGGTGTTACAGACCAGGGCAATAAAAGTAATGAAGGACAAGAGATGTGGGGAGGTGTTACATACCAGGGCAATAAAAGTAATGAAGAAAAGGAGATATGGGGAGGTGTTACAGACCTGGACAATAAAAGTAATGAAGGACAAGAGATATGGGGAGGTGTTACAGACCAGGGCAATAAAAGTAATGAAGGACAGGAGATATGGGGAGGTGTTACAGACCAGGGCAATAAAAGTAATGAAGGACAGGAGATATGGGGAGGTGTTACATACCAAGGCAATAAAAGTAATGAAGGACAAGCAATATGGGGAGGTGTTACATACCAGGGCAATAAAAGTAATGAAGAACAGGAGATATGGGGAGGTGTTACAGACCAGGGCAATAAAAGTAATGAAGGACAAGAGATATGGGGAGGTGTTACAGACCAGGGCAATGAAAGTAATGAAGGACAGGAGATATGGGGAGGTGTTACAGACCAGGGCAATAAAAGTAATGAAGGACAGGAGATGTGGGGAGATGTTACAGACCAAGACAATAAAGGGAACGGAGGACAAGGGATATAAGGAAATGTTACTTATCAGGGCAATAAAGGAATGGAGGACAAGGGATGTGGGGGAGCTGTCACATATCAAGACAATAAAGGGAACGGAGGACAAGGGATATAAGGAAATGTTACTCATAAGGGCAATAAAGGAATGGAGGACAAGGGATGTGGGGGAGCCGTCAAATATCAAAACAATAAAGGGAATGGAGGACAAGGGATATAAGGGAAATGTTACTTATCAGGGCAATAAAGGAATGGAGGACAAGGGATGTGGGGGAGCCGTCACATATCAAAACAATAAAGGGAATGGAGGACAAGGGATATAAGGAAATGTTACTTATCAGGGCAATAAAGGAGTGGAGGACAAGGGATGTGGGGGAGCCGTCACATATCAAAACAATAAAGGGAATGGAGGACAAGGGATATTGACAGATGTTCTACAATGTGTCAATAAAGGAAGCAGACGGCAAGATTTATGGGAAGAAGATACAGGAGATAAATGTATTGTCAGTTTAAGATAGGCCAGAAAGGGGAGATACAATATGCAAGCATAATACACTGAGGAGGCAGTATGGTGGCATATATCTCAAAAAGCAGAGGAGAGAGGAGGGAGTATGCCTACCACAGCGATGATACAAAGTTCAGCCTTGTCATGGAAAATATTCTCTCATGGAAATAACAGCAGATACACAGAACAGGTCATCTGAGTAGGTTGTAAGACTATCAAGTCCTTCAAGAAGTTCTGGGATGGGTCAAGCAAAAGCCACAGGAAAGGCATTTCTATAAAAGAAGGTACATGTGTGGTACAGCTTAAGTAGACAAGTAGTTTTTATTTTGACAACTAAGTTGTATAACGTAACATAATACAGAGCAGAATATAACCACACCCAAATATAAATGAAGCATGCACATACCTCTTTTAGTAAATATCCTTTTTTACAGGCAAGAACAAATAAACAGCAAGAGAGATAATACAACATTATTACTTCAGTAGCATTTAACTTGTTTCAGCATCAAACCGTAGAAACTTGGAAAAGAGTATATCTGTATATCTATCTATCTATCTATCTATCTATCTATCTATCTATCTATATCAACTTTCCCTGTATATATATATATATATATATATATATATATATATATATATATATATATATATGGGTCTACTTTCTTTGATCGAAATACCATTATTTCGAACAAAGAAAATACGACCTGACTTTCGCGAAAGTGCACTTCATTGAAAGTGCACTTTCGTGAATTCCAGTTCAGCGAACCAGCAATCTAAATAAAACAGAGTACTACAGTGGGGATAAGAGAATATACCTGTTTCCCCACTATAGTGCGATCTCGGAGTTAGTATATTTAATGTAGCGGGGGTGTGGGGTGGAGTTTAAATGATTTTTTATTTTAATTGCCAATTGTATTTTGATCTAAGAAAGTAGACCCAATATATATATATATATATATATATATATATATATATATATATATATATATATATATATATCTGTTGACAAAAGTAGAGGATCGGACTTTACCTCTGCAGTGTCCAGATTTTTGCAGATTGTCCAGATTTTTGCTTTTTATTTTTGGTCTGTTCCTTTAGTTTGTAAGAGCAATATTTAGAAACTGTGCCTGTTTTTCAGACTTTGTCCTCCCATTATTTACAGCTTTGTCAAGATTTCTTGCTGTAAGAGGTTAAAAGCTACCGATCAGATGGTTCTTGGGGTTGGTGAATTCACCCTTTCCTTGAGAATTGAGCAATCTCATTTAGTACATATAATTAGCAGAGGGTGTGGGGGTACAGAGGGGCTTGCACTCTGCAAACAAAATGATGCTTTCATTTGTTTTTTTTTACTTTTTATTCAGTCTCTGCATGCACTCAGATATATTCTTGGCCCATGCTTAATAGCCTATCAATGTGCATAATGTTGATCATTTAGTGTTGACATTATGCACGTCAATATTAGTACCATTCGACAAACTTAAATAAATCCATTTAGATAGATATGTAAATAATGTTCGTGAAATGACAATTTGATATTCTACAAATAAAGACATTTTTAAAATACAGGTCATATAAAACACTAAGTAAAACCAACATTATTTAGACAATATAACGATGAGTCTCATAGGGATAGTTTTACTAAGTTTCTGGATCCATTTATGCTTTTTATGAGCACAGAACAGACAGATAATTGAAATGTAACATTTTAACATAATGTGACACAAAATAAAACATTTTGCCTATGCTTTACTTGAGTTTTTCAGTTCTATTTCTTCATAGTCTAGAAATAACTGAAAGCTGAAGCAGTCAAGCCTTTTTCACTTCCGTTAGGGATATCTGCTGGCTTGTGTCCATCAAAATACAAAAATGGCCTAGGAGATGATTTTTCTGAGCTATGATACAGAACTGGAATTGCCTAGCTATGGTAAGGCCTTGTTGTGTCTAATTATGATGACTGCCAAAAAAGCAATTACTAGAAAATGGAAATCAAAATCTAAACCAACTATATTAGAAGTAGTGAATATAGTAACAGAAATAAAACAGCTGGAATTTAAATCTTTAGAAAAGGGTAGGAGCAAACTACATACGAAAAATGGGAATTGTGGGAACAATACATACACGGGAGGAATGAGGTTTAAAAGAAGGCAGGACTTAAATGAGCTATGTAATGTTTGACTGAAAAAGAATGGGTAGATTATAACTGATTTATAATGTTTGTAACTGGGAGTGTGTCAGTGTGTTTTGTGATGTAAAATACTTGCAACTAGGATTGTGTCAGTGTGATTTGTTTTCATTTATATAAATGTATGATTGCTTATGTCGTAAGTGGTAGTTTAATAAAGATGTTTCTTGTTTTAAAAAGAAGGGCAAGAACTGAATACTTTATGTAATGTTGCTTAGGTTATGTGATATATAGCAATATATGTGAAGTGTAACGTTTGTTAATCTTAATTTGTTAATACAGTTTGATTACTTTTGTATAAATGTAAATTTGCCTATGTCATATATGATAATTCAATAAAGGTGATTAAAAATACAAAAATGGCCTCCAGTTCTGAAGAAATCCTACCACTTCAGTGGCTGGATGCAAGACAATTGACCAGATGGGCTGGGTCCTCCTGCATATCCAGAATTAGTTCTTCCATCAACATACTGAGATCCAGATACCATGAGATCATATGTGTAAGAGTATGATTTGCCAGAACTGTGAACTGATTGCTAGTAATCTTTGTACAGTAACTTCATCTGGTAAGGGATTGTTTGAAGGGCTTTTAACAAATATAGTGCTGGGCCACATAGGATGATGTTGTGGAATCTTTAAACCTTGCTTTATTCCCCTCCATAAGATGTTTAGCAATGGCTTTGGTCTGTGTGATAAGCAACTGGTACAAATTGAAATCCCTCACTTTACCTAACCAGGTGTGTGTAAAGTAGGTTATCAACAGTAGGGCCAGGCTTTTTGATAAGAGTGTAGTGAGAAAAATAGCATAAGACGTGCCACAGCAGTAAATATTTCCACATATGCTTTTCTTTAAAATCACTTAATGAGGTGAAAGCTAACATTTTATAAATTGTGTTAGCTGCACTATCCAGCCCAGCCACCAGAGTATGAGATCCCCTATTTTCTGTTCAGGGTGACCCAAATATAAATATGTCAACTCCACAAGGATGTAAAGTTGGCAAAGTTGTCTTCAGTTAGTTTAAAGCATTGAATGAGATCACCAAGTTATGACAGCCCTTTAGGTATTTAGGAAGCATGATTCCATACCAGTATAAGGCTCCTTGTGAAATGCTGCCAATATTTTAGCTACTTAACAGGACCAAGTCTCTTGTGTATATGTGTGACAGACAGACAGAGTTCAAAATTATTGCTTCTGTCATCTTACCAAGGTCATCTAACCTCCCCCTCCTGCTTTTCGGTGTAGGAATAAGATTCAGAAGCATACTTCTTTGTCCATCCCATGTAAACAGTGTAAGTAGCTTCTTCATTATGGAGAACCAGATATAATTAGGAGGTGTGGGGATATGGTGGAAAATATAGATTTTAAGGCAAAAATTATCTTAACTGCAAGTATCTTTCCACATCAATATCTTACATCAAATAGAGTAGTATGTATAGAATATCCTACAAAGGTTCACATTTAAATCTGCCCTTTGCACTGAATCAGCAACAACACTATCAAAACAGAAAGCAGCATTCTTTGGCCATAAACAGGGATCAGCTTAAAGTATTTTTATTTTGGATGTATTTACTCTCAGGTTTGAATATTCATCAAACTCTTTAAGCAAAGATACAATAAGAGGAATATCTGACTGTAGGGTCTCTGTAACTATCAAATATTTGCCTATGAACATTAAAACTCTGGCCTCTTATCTTCACCTTTCCGGCCATGCAGATGTTGAGAATTTCTTACAACATGAGTCATAGCTACTGAGAACAAGGCAGTGGACAGAGGGCTTCCCACTGCTTAGTGCCTTTAGACAAGTGGAATAGGTCTGGCAAGGTTGATTCTGTTACAATCTTGCACATCAAGCAGTAGATCCGTAACGAGTGGCGTACCCCAGGGATTGGTCTTGGAGCCTCTGTTATTTGAGATATACTTCTCTGAGGTGTAAACCAAAACCAGTGTTCTATGGCTGGCCAAGTTTGCAGATGACTGCAAGCTGGGTGCGGTCATCAATTCTACAGGTGAAGTGGATGTCCTCCAAGAGGGTCTCACCCGAACAAATGACTGGTGCCAGAAACATGGCCTCAAGCTATATGTCAAAAAATGCATCATCATCCCCTTTCGGGAGAGTGACATCCCCACATATTATCACATTAATAACAATGTCCTAAGTACACAATCAGTAGTGAGGGATTTGGGCACCCAGGTTGATAGCAACCTGACTTTTGACCACCATGTTGCTTCCGTTGTACGGAAAGCTTTCTACATGGCCCATCTCATAAGTAAGGGTATCTCATCCAGGGACAAAGAGGTCATAACAGCCCTGTATTCTTCCCTTATAAGGCCAATTATTGAGTACAATGCCTTCTTCGGCATGTATCTTGCAAAGCACATGCAGCAGCTGGAGAGACCACAGAAGTTCCTCACCAGGAGAATCCAGGGCCTCAAGCATCTATCCTACACAGATAGGCTAAAAGCCCTGCTCCTCTACTAGGTTTCATACAGACTCCTCAGAGGTGACCTCTGTCTGGCATACAAAGCAATCTCAGACCCCACCTTGATGGATCTGCTGCATATCCACAAGTCAAGCTCCACTCGAATAACCTGGATACGCAACCTCAACCTGGTTTGTGATATCAATAGGATTTGTTGGTGGGACAGATTTGTGTCCCAGAGACTCCCCCATCTGTGGAACAGACTCCCTCTCCATGTCAAGCAAATTTCCTCATTATCCCTTTTTAAGCGCAACCTGGATAACTGGATGGGAAACAGAAAATACACCCCTGGGATTCCACCTGTGTCCCTGTTGGACAGGGGCTTTGGGTGCTTACTTGTCTAAACATGGGCTAAACTCTTTGTAGGCTTATAAGGGTCTCAGGGCCAATAGCCTAGTTACCTCCTATGATCATATAAACCTATGGATGGGCATAGAAAGTGTGATGGGCTAGTGCCAGCATAACCAAATGGAGTTCTGTAAATAATGACATGTCCTTTGAATATCAAACTGATTTATACAAGATGATGATTTGCACCAAAGCTTATGTTACAAATGTATTAGAAAATCTCTCAGTATTGAGTATTCTGTCTTAGGCTTGACAACAAGAAGGACCATTCATCACATCATCTGCCTTGCTCTGTTAAGTAAGTAGGGGGTAGTAATTCTCATAGATTCAGTCAGGAGCAATAGGCAAGCTTAGTTTAGATATTTTTTCTTTATTTGTCTGAATCTGTGCATCAGTGTTATTGTCAATATTTCCTGTGATTTGAACTCTGTGGTTTACTGTAAATATATATTCAGTATTTTCATGCTCTTTTATTATTTATTATTAAATATATTTAAAACTTCTATTATGGCTGGTCCTTTTGGAAAGTAACCTTTGAGAGTCCTTATATCTATTTAGTGGCACTGTGCAGTCCACTCCTGAAGGCCTAGCTGTCTTGGTCAACTACTACCATTTGTATTAGTATTAATATTACACAGTATAATTTGATTTGTTTTAGTATTAATATTAAACAGTATAATTGGGAACACTTTGTTAAGGGCCTTAGAGTAGCTGATTGTGAAGTGTCTTGTGGCAGTGATAACTACCTTATACCCTGGGCAGAAGGGGGCACAGCAGGAAGATCTGTACCAGCCTTTCCAAGGTGTGTGTGTGTGTGTGTGTGTGTGTGTGTGTGTGTGTGTGTGTGTGTGTGTGTGTGTGTGTGTGTGTGTGTGTGTCTGTGAAAAATCAACTCTCACTGGGTATGTGTGTCAACTATTTGGAGCAGGGACACAAAGCACTGATTTCACAGAGAAGGTGTTGGAGGACGTGGCTTTGACACTCAGCTGAGGACCTAACACTATAGCTGGTACCAGTGGGGAGTCTTACTGGGGACCTGAAGGGAGACAGATAGAGAAATCCAGACCCCAAGCTGACTGCATTCCCTGTGTGCTCTTAAGGGAAATTGTACTTGGTACAGAGAGCTGTATCTGGAAATACTGAGTGTATCCATTTGTGTTCCAAGTGAACATCCCTTTCCAACATCAGTGGTAAGGATTCAGGCTCCTTGATTACTGGCACAGTTAGGGGTCATCACAGAGGGCTTGAAAAGCTTTATAGAGTACCCAAAGGAAACCAAAGCCATCAAGCTTGTCCCATTTAATTTTCTGTATCAGTGAATCAAAGGCTTTCTCAAATTATATGAGAATGGTTACCATAGGCTGTACAAAATACTGTATTGTACTTGCATGTTAGGATTAGGGTATATAGATGGTCACTGACAGATCTCTTCACAAACACTGCCTGATAGCAGTGAATAAAGGAAGTATGCTGCTTGTGTAATTTGCCAATATTTTTGCATATATCTCAGCTTCTGCTTTTAACTCTTTATTTCAGTTCATTTTCCAGGTAGAAAAAACAAAACAAAAAGGAATTCCAGAGACAAGGCAGAATAAAAATGTGGTTTAATATAGCAGAAATACAAAATGTAAGTGCTTTCGAACAAAGTTCTTCTTCAGACAAAAGCTGGTATGTAAGGGACCATAGGGAGGTGATTTAAAGAACTTTACTGAGGAAAGAGAGCTTCAGGGAGTGGCGTACTGCAACCCAGGGAGTGGCGCACTGCAACTGTGGTCCCACTTCACAAAGGCGGTGCCTCCACCGACCCTGGAAATTACCGGCCCATTAGCTTGACAAGCCTTATCTGCAAAGCCATGGAGAGGATCATAATGGACCTCATAAATAAAGACATAGGGAATTTGCAGACTTTGGATCCATCCCAGTTTGGCTTTGTCAAAGGCAGATCATGCCTTCTAAACTTGGTTGACTTTTTCAAAACAGTCACCAAAGCCATTGATGAGGGAAAGGCAGTCCATACAGCCTACCTCGATCTGGCGAAGGCCTTGATACAATACCCCACTTGGGGTATCATTGAAAAACTCATCAGCTTAAATGTTAACCCATACATCACAAGATGGGTTGCAAACTGGCTGAGTGACAGAACCCACAGGGTCAGAGTTGCTGGCGCCATGTCAGACTCAAAGCCTGTCACAAGTGGTGTACCACAGGGCTCAGTCCTGGGCCCACTCTTGTTTGGCATCTACTTTTCCGAAGTACAAGCAAACACAGGAGGTTATGGCTGACAAAGTTTGCAGATGACTGCAAACTGGGCGCCATAGTAGAAAACACATCCGACACAGATATCCTTCAGAAGGGTCTCACAAAAACGGATAACTGGTGCCAGAGCCATGGCCTAAAGTTAAATGCCAAAAAATGCATAGTCATACCCTTCGGAAAAACAAGGTTACCCCTAGCTACCAAATAGGTGGCAATCCACTGAGCACAGAAGAAGTTATCAGGGATCTGGGGACCCAGGTTGATAGTAGTCTGTCATTCGACACCCATGTAGCTAAAGTAGTTAGGAAGACCTTCTACATTGCCCACCTTATCATGAAGGGATTCTCATCTAGATCAAGGGAGGTCATAGTCTCCTATACTCATCACTCATCAGACCAATGATTGAGTACAATGCCCCATTCGGAATGTATCTGACCCGACACTTGCAGCAGCTGGAGAGGCCACAAAAGTTCCTCACCAAAAGGATAAAGGGTCTCAAACATCTGTCCTATGCTGCCCGACTGAAAGAACTCCAGCTCTATTCAGTCGCTTACGCTTGCTCAGAGGTGACCTTTGCCTAACATACAAGGCCATGTCAAACCCAGATTTGATGAATATGCTTCACCTCAAAAATCTAGATCCGTCAGAGCCACAAGGCGGAGACTTAAACCTCGACACGGCTATTAATAGGACGTGCTGGAGGGATAGATTCATCACCCAAAGACTCCCTATGCTGTGGAATAAAATCCCGGTATATGTGAGGCAGAGCACCTCGCTGGCCTTGTTCAAGAGAAATCTTGACCAATGGATGGGAGATCGCAGATATACCCCAGGGATTACCTCAGTGTCACTGCTCAACAGAGGCACAGCAAAATAATGGGTATAGTTCCCCATACTAAAGGGGTGGCGTAAGCCACAAAACTATGGGCTAGGCTTGTAAATGCCCTCGGGCAGATAGCCTAGTATGAACCTATGAACCTATGAACCTATGAACTGGATTTTTAAATTCTGTGCTGATAGGAAATCTCAACTTAAAGATAATGTTTCTATAAAGCCTATACTTAAGTCTAAAGATTTGCATAAATAATGACAATTAGAATTTAATTGGATGTGCAGTGTTAGATTTTGTTTTATAAAGGGTGTTCTGTGATGTATAGCTTTTGTCTGAAGAAGAACTTTGTTCAAAAGCACTTACATTTTGTGTTTCTGCTATATTAAACCACGTTTTTATTCTGCCTTGTCTCTGGAATTCTTTTTTTGTGTTTTTTTGCTGATATATTTTGTTTTAAAGGGAATGCAGCTTTTGCCCATTGGAACTTGTCCAAAGACCCTTTTCAGACACAACCTGGACCACAAGGCAAAGACAAATACAATAAAGGAAAAAGGATTAATAAATACAATAGCTGTCACAATAGAAGTACATTGGATAAGAGAAACAAAAACAACTTTAGAGCAGCATTAATGCAGCCTTCAAGTTAAAGCATATATGAGGTAAGTCAGTCAGCATAATAATTACATTTTAGAATATCTGTCTTAGTCTTTTTGAAACAATCTATTGCTGAAAAAAATGGGGATAGTGAATTATTAAATAATCCTATGGAAACTGCTACGATTGCAACATGATTTCACTAGCTAGGAGCAGTAGTGTTGACTTGTGACCCTGAGGAAGGAGCAGAAACATTTGTTTAGCTTAATAAGGTGTGACCTAAACTTTGTCATGTTAGTTGATTGAGTCAGAGATCTTGATATCCTCAAGTAGATCATTTTCAATAGGCAGGTGCCATTTTGGAGAAAGCCCTTTCAGTGCAGTCTAGTTTAAAATGTAGTGTGGCCAGTTATAGATGGTCAGTGCTTTTGAGAGCATACCCTTGCTGTCTTTGGAATAGCATTATATTTAATAGTGGACAGTAGCTGTTGCTAAGTAAATTAAAAGTTAGGGTATTCTGTATCAGTGAAGCATAGGCTTTGTCTGAGATCCAGATGCATTTTGATATGGTGATACAATGGTGTTCTCTACTGCTGGCTAGATAAATGAATCAAAGGATGTTATCTTCTGTAGTTTGGATGAGGACAATACTATTATGTGCTATTATGTGAAAGATACTGAGAGGATTAGTAGTGCATATTCTAGCCTCGGTATTAATACACTGAAAAAAATTATGTTGTAGTTCTTCGAATACAGATTCACAGTAATTGCTGAATTTAGTGATTAATATGTCTGTGGATAAGATGGTGTTTAGCTATGGGAGCTCCAAGGGCATGTCACTGATAAAAATGGAAAAAAAGGAGAGGTCCCAGGACAAAACCCTGTAGGACCCCAGAATGAACATTGCCATTTTTGGATTGTGTGTTTGAGTCTGCCACCCTGAAAGTTCTTCAAGTAAAACAGTTTTTAATCCAGATTGTAACCTTTTTAGAGTGCCCTAAGTTTAATAATTTGTCAGGTAATAGGGTGTGGTCAACAGTTTTAAATTTATGATTCATGTTGTGATGCCCCACCACAGGTCCAGTAATCAAGGAGCCTCAATTCTCACCACTATCACCAGTGGGGGACGTACATTGGGAGGATGACAAGTACACATACAATATTTCCAGATGCAGCTCTCTGCATCAAGTGTAATTTCCCTTAAGAGCACACAGAGACCACAGTCAGTCCTGGGCTGGTTTCTCCCTCTTTCTCCAGATCCCCAATAAAACTGCCCACTGGCAGAGCTATAGAGTTGAGATCTCAGCTGAGTGACCAAGGCAAGACCTCAAGCACTATCTCTCTCTGTCCAACTAGTGCTTTGTGTCCCTGCCCATGTAGGTGACATGCATACTCTTTGAGGTTTGATTTATACACACCTACCTACCTACCTTAGACAAACAGACATAAACAAGCTCGAGGCTTGCTACAATAAAACTGCTAAGTTTACCACTGGTGCATCTTATTGCAGCCACCACTGTATCTCACTTACAGAACTTGACTGTCTTGGACTCCCTCAACTTCTTCACCTGAATCAACTCGCTCTCGCTCACAAGTTAGTAAACCATCCTCTTAAACTCCCATCCCTTCAAAACCTTCTCCAGCCGTACTGATCCACTAGATCACTATGCTCCAGCAGCAAAAATCCACTTCTAGTGACCAAACACTAAAACTCAGCGGCAGAAGCACTAATCTCCTGTGTCATATCCAGATTATGCAACAACCTCCCCCCATAACCACACTACCTTCTTGCAATCACTTCAAGACTGCACTAAAAACTCACTTAAAAAGTTTCTGGTTATGCTCATGCACCAATCCTGACTAGTAACCCTCCTTTTACCTCCCTTTCCTCTCCCTTCCCCTAGCCACCCTGCCTCACACCATCTGATCATTGCATTCATTCCTCTGCAGGCTCTGGCTCAGCCTTTACCCTCCCCTTTCCTCCTCATGTAATCTCTCACACCTTTTATAACATGCTTAACTACCTCACTTCATCTCAACTCCAAATACATATCCAACTCACTTACACCTAGCTTCCTCTCACTACCACATATACTACTCACTCAGTCTCCTTTCTTACTCATCTATCTTCCCCTTCCATCCTATTAGCCCTTCTAGCTTATTTCACCTTCATGTGGAGCTTCTGCTTTATATCTGTTTGAGTTTAGTGCAATATTTGTATATAAGATTTAGGTAAATGAGTTTAGAACAGTATCCGTTTGGGCTTAGTACTATCTGTATATACATCCTACCTTTATTCCTAGCCTCTAGCTAGATGTTGGTATATCTGTTCATTACTATTTTTATATTGTGTAGCTGCGGTGGTGGTGCTGCAGTAGCGTTGTCACCTCACAGTAAGGCATTGTCCTGTTTGATTCTCAGCTAAAGCGTCTTCTGTGTGGAGACATGAGTGAATGGGTGTACCTTTGTTGAAGTAACCAGGAAAAAGCCGAAAGATACAACAACTATGTTTTATATTGTATATATAAATAATGTTTCCTGCAGTATGTGTTAGTTGCTACTGTATGTATATTCAATTGTTCTTCATGTACTCTGCTGCTCATTTATTGTTCTGTGGAGCTTTCCTCCCCGGGCCTCCACTGAAAAAGGACCTATGTCCAGTTGGAATTTCCTGGTAAACAATTTTAAATAAATAAATAATAGAGACACACACACACACACACACACACACACACACACACACACACACACACACACACACACACACACACACATCTGGGAAAGACTGGCACAGATTTACTAGCTATGCCCTCTTCTGCCCAGACTATAAAGCAGTTTCTCCTGCCACTAGTCACTCCTTATCACCTACATTAAGGACCTTTACAAAGTGTGTCCAATCTTACTGTGTAATGTTACTCTTAATACAAATGGTAGTTTGACCAAGAGTAAGGCTATTAGGAGTGGCCTACACAGTGTCACCAAATAAATATGCAAGTACTCTCAGAAATTAAATATGTCTCACAAAGATCAGCCACAATTAAATGTTTAAATATATTAAATAGTAAAAGAACAAGACAATAGCAAATATATATGTACATTGATATCAGAGTTCAAGATCACAGGAAATATTTAAAACAACATTGCAGGACAGTATCAAATAAATAAAGAAATATATCTAAGTTAAGCTTTGCTATATTCCTGAATATAGCAAAAAATATATATTGTACCCTAGTACACTTACTTCAGAGCAAGCAAGGCAGATGTGGTGAGTGGATCTTGATGTTGTCAGGTCAAAGTCAAAATGCAGAATAATATCTCTCTCTCAGAGAGTTCTTAAATTAACATCTCAAATATTACTGAGATGCACTTTCTTTCTGAAATGCAATCTATCCTTGGCATATAAATGACTATGCACTCTCCCAGTAACTCCCCCACTCCCAATATTTAAAGTCCACTATCCCTTCCCCATTTCTGCAAATAGTCATGATAAGTTTTAATCCATTATTCCTCCCTTTGCCAATGCTAGATGGTGGCAGCCCCCCTGAAAAAAAAACATTGTAGTGTTACTATTGCCACAATAATTTATATTCCCTTCTGTCTTCCTTAAAACATTATCCACTGACCCTTCTTCCAGGTCACTTGTTTACTCATGTTTTATCATACACATGTCCCTTATGCTGCTCGTGTTAGAATCCAGGTTCCTTATGTTAGGCTTGGGCTGTCTCTAACGCCATCAAATATCTTCTATCATTATACACAATTTTACAACCTCTGTAATTTAGTCTTCCCAAAGTTGCTGCTTCTGTCACCCAATTTTCTCTTTGATCACCCCATCCATTTAATCTTCATTTTATCCACATTTACTCCTATACTCTTTTCAGCTGTTTGTTTCCTTCCCGTTTCTCTCCTCCCACTGCTCCTCTCTCTTCTCTCTGTTTATTATTTTTTTTCTCTTTTCCTTGCATTCCTCCACTCATTTCTTTGCTGTCTGACTCCTATACCTGTACTGTATTTTCCATATTTCTTCTTCCTTCCTCCCCTTTCCAAATCTCTGTTTACACATCCCAGGTATGTTTTGTTTCCCTAACCTTGCTCAGTGAGAGTTCATCTCCTTACTTTTATCTTTACCCCCCATTTCTCACCCATCCATTTTCCTGTTCTCTTAACCTATAAAATAGTCCTTAACTTTCTTTCATCTTTCTCTGTCATCCAAAACCTTCTCTATATCCATACATCCAGCTTCTAAACAATTCCCAAAATCAGATTGCATGCCTAACCCACCTTTACCTTTACTATATCTCCTTTCTCCAAACCTCTCCAAACTCCACCTTTTTATTTAGATTTCATATCATCATCAGTTTTCCCTCATTCAGTCCTACAAGTAGCTTGTTTTTTTTAGTTAAGACTTCATTACTTTGTTAATAGCACTGCCTCTTATAAATAGTTGAAATAAAAGGAAGCCATGGCTATTGAACAATGCCAGTGCACTGAAAAACCTTCAGTAAGTTAATTCCACAATAAGGATGAAAGATATTTAATGGGTTAATATACATTTCAAGTATAAGTAAAGGGTGTCATAATGTAAATGTGATGCAGATGAAATGTTTTAACTGGCTGTTTCTTTGTTTATTATTTATTTATTTATTTATTTATTTAACATTTGTTTACCAGGATAGTCCGACTGGACAACTGATGTCCATTTTCAGCGGAGTCCTGGAGAGAAAAGCTCCACAAAGTTAACAGAGTAGTAAGTAAAAAACATGATAAAGATAGTATTTAACAAAGTTTAACAACAGTTTAAGATAACATGTTATAGTAAGATTAACAGTTAAACAAAACAAGGTTGTAGTAGAAGTATATGATCACAGCACATAAGTGCAGTATATGTGCATTTGATTTTCATTGTAAGTCCCAATTAAAAGATATTTACACTATATACAAATTAGCTTAGGTAGAGCACAACATCAGTGAAACAGTGTTCATCAGAGTCAGCAATGAATAATAGCCTACAGTAGGGTGAGGGTTCAGGGAGGATCATTGCAGTTGCATATATGGTTGTCATAAAGGTGTGATTTAAGAAGATTTTTGAATGTGGTTGTGTGGTTTTGTAACCTGAGGTCTGGGGACAGGGGAGTCCATGTTTTTGCAAACTCATAAGTGAAAAGAGATTCCCCTGAGCTGTTTTTACATGGAATGACTTCTATCAGGGCTTTGTTACTGGATTGTAGTTCCCTGTTGGAGATGTAGAAGTTTAGGAGGCCTGTTAGGACATGAGTTTTATCAGGGTGGTATAGTATTTGATGGGCTAAGTTGAGCTGGTGGTAGTAAAGTAAGTTTGGAAATTCCAGCCAGTGAAGTTTTATATAGGGATTGGCAGTGGTGAGAGCATGATTTAGCATTGGCTGCATACCTAACTATTTTGTTGTAGCATATTGAAAGTTTGGTCAGGTCGGCTTTATGTAGATTTGTTAGCACTGGGGATGCATAGAGTAGTGTTGATAAGAGATGAGTTCTGGCTATGCAGGTCGGGATTTGGAGATTAAGAACTTATTGCTATGCTAGAGGCATACTAGCTTTTTGTGGACTTTGGAGATGGTTAGAGATATGTGTTTATTGTATTTAAGTTGCTGGTCAATTGCATTACCTAGTAGTTTGGCCTCAGAGACAGGGCTGATGAGAGTCTTGTTGGCTGAGAGTATGGAGAAGGTGGGGTCATTACTCTTTATTGGGTGGAATAGCATTAGTTGTGTTTTTTTAGGGTTCAGTATCAGTTGGGAATTGTTTAGCCAGTTTTCTATCTCTGTGAAGGATTCTTGGGCTTGGATTTGTAGAAGATGGATGCTGAGTGCAGACCAGATTTGGGTAGTGTCATCTGCATATTGGACTATATTGGTTTTTGTGGTTGCTAAGTGGAGTTGGTTTGTAAAGATGTTGAAGAGAAGGAGGCCAAGGATTGAGCCTTGAGGTATGCCACATTTGCCGAGGAGTGAGGGGGATAGGAATTTGAGCCATTTGATAGATTGAAAGCGGTTGTCTAAGTAGCTACTGAACCATTGTAGAGTGGAATTGTCAAGGTTGAATTTGGCAAGGTAGGATAGGAGTTTATTGTGGGAAACTATGTTGAATGCCTTGGATAGGTCTAGAAAAGTGGTGGAGACAAGTTACCCTTGGTTTCTGTATGAGTTTATGGTGTTGGTGAAGTTAATTAGGGCAGTGGTTGTACTATGAGCTGGTTGAAACCCATGTTGAGTTTTAGTGAACTGGTTGTTGGAGAGTAGATGTGCGAGGAGTTGGTAATGGATACACCTTTCTAGAATTTTTGATAGGGGTGAAAGGATTGCAATGGGTCGGTAATTTTACTATGAGCTGGTCAAAATCCATGTTGAGTTTTAGTGAATAGGGTGTTGGATAGTAGATGGGTGAGGAGTTAGTAATGGATACACCTTTCTAGAATTTTTGATGGGGTGAAAGAATTGCAATGGGTCGGTAGTTGGAAAGGTCGGTGGCGGGGCCACCTTTGTGAAGGGGGATGATGTATGAGGTTTCCACAAGGATGGAACATAGTGTTTAGTAATGGATCTATTTATTAGCAATGTGATGGGGTAAGCAATCGCCCTTGAAGCAAGTTGGAGGTATTCGGCAGGGAGATTGTCTGCAGCAAGGGTAGCTGGTTTGAGTTTTGCTAGGAGTTTTTGGATGGTTGATATTGATACTGGTTTGAGTGAAAAGGGTGGTGTTTGGGCTTTGGGGGTTGGTGGGAGGGGTTTATATCATTTATGACTTTCAGTATGGAGGAGGTGAAATAGTTGTTGAAGTTGGAGGCTATATCAAGATTAGTGCCTTCTATATTTGGTGGTGGTGTGTTTTTTTTTTTCTGAGTTGGAGGATGTTGTTCACTGCAGCCCAAAATTTCTGTGGGTTGTTACTATATTTTCTTAGTAAGAATATATAGTGATTTTGTTTGTCGATCTTAACCTGTTTTTTTGCTTTATTTCCAGGTTCTGAAAAGGCTTGTCTAGTTGTGGGTGATTTGTGTAGTTGCCAGATTTTCCATGCTTTGTCCCTTTGTTTTAGTAAGGCCTTTGTGGTTTTCTGTAACCAGAGGGTAGGATTGCTGCATATCCTGATTGTTTTGATTGGAGCTAGTTGGTTCAGGATCCTTAGGAATATGGAGATAAAGTATTCTACTGCCTTGTCCAGAGGGAGGGTTTTGATGGGAGCCCAGTTACAGGATTTTAAGGTTTCTGTGAATTGGTCTAAGGGGAAGTTTTTGTGGGAACGGGTTTGTAGCAGGGAGGGCGGGTTGTTACTTTTAAGTTTGTGTCAAGTGAGGAAAGCTGGGTGAGAATTGGGTAGTGTACCACAATGGTGGGCAGTGTTGGCCTGGTTAGTGAGGATCCAGCCTAATATGGAGTCTCTTTTTGTGGTCTTATCTATACATGTGGGTGTTTGAATGAGTTGGGTGAAGTTATATAGGTTAATGTGGTAGGTGGGTGTTGTGGAGTGGATAGAGTTCCAGTCGATGTTGACATCACCTAATACTATGGTTTCTTGGGGGAGGGAATGGGAAGCCCAGTGAAGTATTGATTCTAGAGTGTTTATCTTGTCACCTGGTGGTATATAGATGCCGACTAAGTTTAGATGTTTATGCTGGTTTAGGAGGAGTTTAGTAAGTATTGTTTCAGCATTTGTGAAGTTTGGGGGGTTCTTTTTCAAGGAGCTGGATCTTTGTTAGATTTGTAACGTAAGGCAATACCTCCACCTCTTTTGTGCACTCTGTCTACCCTTAGAATGTTATAGCCGGGTGTTGTTACAGAGTTGTGTTTGATATGAGGTTTAAGCAACGTCGCTGTTATAAGTATTATGTCAGGGTTATATATAGAAATAGCTGAATGTAGCTCTTCTATTTTGTTCATGATACTACGGATGTTCAGGTTTAGTATTAGCATGTCAGTGGGTTTGTATTTAAATGAGAGGTGGGTATTATTTGTGTTCATGGGGATATATACTGGGCCAGGGCTGGGGTGGATATCACCTCCTAATAGTAGGCTGCTATGGTGGTAATAATTTTAAGGTAAACAACTATTAGTGGAATCTGAAATAGGGTTATTATTTGGATTCTGGGATATAGTGAATTGGTGAGATGGTTTGAGGGAAGGGTGGATTATGGGTGACTTGGAGTGTGTCAGTATGTTTGTGGGGGTTCAACGTGGCAAGGGATAAGGTGGGGGATTTGATGTAGTTGAGATTGATGAGTGAATGATGGTAGGAGGTACTGATGGAGATTATGTAGAGGCCTATGGATAAGATTAACAGTATTAGTGGAGAAGTGTCATTGTGGGGGTAGTGGGTGTGGATCATGATGGCAAAATTTATTAGTTGTAGAAATAGAGGTTTGTGTTGTGAGGGTGGTGCAGGTATAGATTTAGGGGGATAATTGGAGGTGCAAAGGCTATGAGTAGGGTAGTAAGGAGGGGGATGCTGGGTCAGTGATGTAGGAGTGTGGCTGTGGGTGTGGTGTGTGTGGTTGATTGGCTGGTGAGTGTGGCAGGTGACTGAGGTGAAGGGGGGTTAGGATAAATCTATGAGTAGTTGGCATGGGTGGGGAATGGGGGCAGGGTAGGGGAGCGGAGTGAGCCTGAGTGGTAGCGAGGGTGAACGGAGTGTGGCTGAACCAAGCAATGCAGGTAGGTGACTACAAAAACTAACTGTATGGTGGTCAGAACAAGTGAGAATGGAGGAACGCTAAATAGCTTTTAAACTGTGACTTAGTCATCAAAAGCAGAAAGTATAATGCATTTCTACATTTAGCTTAATAGAAGTATTGAATATGTCTGGATAGGAGTAAAAATCTTAAATCTGTGGTACTCTTGTCACTTTACATATTTCTTTAGGCTGGATTTGTGGCACAGAGGTTTTTATCCCTGGCAACATCCCAGATAACCTAGGTTCAACTAACAGCTTAAGTGCTGAAGGAGCAGGCCAGGAGTAGCTAATTGCATCATGCCTAGTGTGGGGAAGGTTCCATTTTGGAATGCTACTTAAAGAGTGCGCCTGGGAAGAAGGGCCAGGACCTACAGTGCATCTTGAAACTTTGACAAGCGTAGGCCCACTAAGTAGTGCGTACACGTTCTACATTGAGTCATTGGTTTCCATAAGATGGTACTTATACACACTCACACAGCATCCAGAGTGGCAGGCACTGTACCACACTTCCTGTTCAATAGGAGGTTTATAAGGAGCAAAGAAAATAATTCTAATCTCCATGGGTGGCAGTCATGATTCCCAGTTCTCACCTCCACATCTGAGATTAAAGACTGGATGGTCATGGAGATGGAAGCCAAAATTTATTAAAATAAATAAAACCAAAGATTTATATTTAGATCTATGAATACATGCCCTAGTGCTTATGGGGGGGGGGGGCTATGGAACATAACAAAGATGCTGATTCTATGAATGACATAAAAGAAACAGTAAGAAGTTCAAATGTATAGTATATGAAATGGGATGAAGTAATGGCTGGAGAGATTGAAGCAAAACTAAGAAAAAATCCTAAATGGAAAATCCCAGGCACAAATGCAGTACCTAACCTTCTGGCTAGAAGTACTAACATCTTTACAGGAAGATTTAGCCCTGAGTAAGAACTACTTATATGCACATCCCGAGCAGACATCAACCTAGTTAACATGAGGAAAAATGATGCTCCTTCTTAAGTCTGAACCTGCAAGCTATATTAACAACTATAGAGCAGTATAACTTGCCGTCCGACAATATATAAACTGTATACTGGAATTAATGCTGACAGAGTTTATAATCATTTAGAAGAAATCTTAATCATGGCAATAGAATAAAAGGGTAACAAAAGAAAGTCATATGGAACAGAGGATCATTTGTTTTTAAATAAAAGTCACAATGGAAAATTGTAAAAAGGTGAAGAATCTAAGTATGGTATGGATAGATTACAAAAAAAATTAGACAGCATCCCACATTCATGGAAAAAAGAGTGCCTATAGATGTATAAGGTACACCCTACATTGATCAATACATTACTCTGATCATGAAACAGTAGTAAACCGGATCTATATTATGATATCGCATGCTCAGAAGAGCGAACGACACATAATCGACCCCATGTAAGTGAAAGCTTACAATGTTGAAACTTCAGAACAGCAATTTTTTTCCAAAGGAAAAAAATTGCTGTTCTGAAAAAAAAAAAAAAAACTGTAAAACATTACTTAATGTGGGGGGCTCCCACATCCGCCCCTACTTAAATAAACCAACTCCGAGATCGCACTACAGTGCCGAAAAGGCAAAGTAGCGAAAGCGGCCAAACAAATTCTTTCCCGGGGAAAGAATTAGCTGAAAAGCCACTTTGCTATTTTGCCTTTTTGCACTTTTCAGTTCGACAAAGATGCATTCGACAACCTGCATCTGCGACAGCATAATAGGCAGCCTAGTAAACCACTTTGCAGCTAAGCCACAATAAAGGACAAATTATTATCCCAAGGATAAAAATTCAAATGGGAATATGTCCGGGTGACTCATTGTCACTGCTATACTTTTGCCTTAACCCATTAAGCTGTCTAAATCGCAAATTAGGTCATAGTTACAATTTGGCTCCCAGAAAACAACAAGGTGTAAAGACTTCTCATTTTGTTTTTTGGATGATATAACACTGTGTAGTTCATCAGATGAGGAGCTGAAAGCAAACTGGAAATGGTCAAAAGTTTCTCAAATAATATAAGAATACCATTTGGTCTTGATAAATGTGCAAAAGCACTATTTAAAGCAGGAAATCTGCAGCACCAAGAAAATATCAGTCTGGGACAGGAATGTGACTTAACTGAACTTGAACAGGAGGGAGTGTATAAATATTTGGGAATTAATGAATGATTGTCAATAAAACATGAACAAATGTAAACAAAACTCCATAAAAAATATTTTAGAAGACTAAAATTAATACTGAAAACAGCCCTGACATCTACGAACAGTCCAAGCTATAAACAAAATTTGCTCTTCCTGCTTCTAAGTAACTTCTAAGTTCTTCTAACGTACAGTTCTGGGGTGATTTGCTGAACCCAAAAGGTATTCAATCATTTGGACAGGAAAAGAAGAAAAATGCTTCATGCTTATCAAATGATATACAACAATCAGCATATACCAAGGTTAAATATTGTTCATTCCGCAGGAGGTATGGACCTCCTGAAAACTGCACACATCTCTGATGACCTCACAGATCCAAACACAGTGAAAGTCTTAAAATGTGAAGAGAACAAATCTAAGATGAGCTGCCTATGTAGATTAGCAGAAACATATTGGTGTCAACCAGGAATGAAAAAACAAACCAGAAGTAGACAAAAATCAGGCAGCAACTGAATGTGCCAAAAAACAAAAGGAAAAAAATATAAGGAGAAGGTGTCAGATGAGAAGGCAAGAAAGGTGGAAAAGGCATAAATATAGCTGCAAGTACAGAAAACTCCTGGAACAACCTATGTTGACCAGGACCTGATGTGGGAATGGTTAAGGATAGGTGAGTTTACATCAAAATGGTGAAAGATTAATATTAGTGGCCCAGGATCGTGGTGCAGCAGTTAATGTTGTCACCTCACAGCAAGAGGGTCTCTGTTTTGATTCTCGGCTGGGGTGCCTTCTGTGAGGAGTCTCCATGTCCTCCCTGCATTTGCATGAGTTTCTTCCGGGTACTGTGGTTTCCTCCCACATTCCAAAGACATGAGACAGGAGTGTTTCTCCCTTGGCCTCTGCTGAAAATAGGCTCTGTCCTAGTCGGACTTTCCTGGTAAACAAATGTTAAATAAGTAAAATAAACACTACTTACATGTTGGTTTACAAAATCCATTGAACATGTGGGAAAAACAGACAAATGCAGGTTCTGTAAAACAGAACTGGAACCAGTCGCACACCTTGTTGCTGGGTGTGATACATTAATGGCAGGGGGCCTGTACACTGAAAAGCATAATAAAGTGGCAGGACTGTGGCATCGAGGATTGTGTAAACATTACAATATTGAAGTAGCAGGGAAGCATTAGAAAATGAGCCACTAAGCATTGTAGAGAATGAAGTTTATATCACATGGGATCACCTATTACCAACAGTTCAAAAATAGATGGCAAAAACAGAAATAGTAGTCCATGAAAGACAAGCGTAACACTGATCTCTGAAATTGCTACACCCAGTGATTACAGTGTCTTAGGTATAGAGAAACACGCAGTCATAAAATACTAGGATTTGCAAGCAGAAATGAGGGCAATGTGGAAGAAGGATACCCAGACAGTTCCAATACTAGTAGGAGCAATGCGTCTTATAAATAAACCTTTTACAGTCTTATTTAGATATGCTACTGATACATATAACTCCATGTGAATTGCAGAAGTCAGTTCTGCGCACATTGCAGGTGCTGCAAAGAGCATTTTTGGCTAGCATCTAAGATTGAGACAAAACTTATTTCATGAAGTTTAAATATATTTTGACTTTGGAATGGTGTCCATTCCCTTCATGGTATTAGAAACCTAAAAGACCTGAAGAAATTAAATGGAGGGGTATAAGTAGTAGAATCATTCAGATCATAGAATCTGTATCAATAGAAAAATGAGCACATTTCATTACAAATACATCAGCAGGGGAATGAGAAAACCCCCATTACACTGTATAGTAGTCCTGCACAAACCATAAGTCTGCAATGCTAATTATTATACCTTCAGATAAAAGTAAAGCCAAAACTTCAAACAGTTGTTTTTAACCATGCAGAACTGAGTTACTTGTCTTCAATCATATGTGAAGAAAGTGCAGCTGTCTAATTTGAACTTACCCTAACACTAGAGGTTATAATGATCCTTGCTGCAGTAGCCTTAGCTACATGGGTTATAGCCCGCATAGGCTATAACAGCTGGCTTCTAAAGCTGCTCCCTCACACCATCCCCCTTCCTTTTGGTGTGTCTTTTATCCCAAGGTGGGAACGTATATTTTTGTTGTTCCTGGCATTGTCCTCAGCCTCCCTCTCTCTGTGCAGGAAAGCTCTGAAAGACTTTGACTCCAGACTTGCATTTCAGTCAGCTCAGCTTAAGTTGCTTGACAGTTTGGGTGTGTGGAACATGCCCTGAAGCTTTGAAGGTCAGCCGGCTGCTATATCATTGGCAGGATATAACTCATATTGCTAAAGCTTCTGCAGCAGTGATTAATGTGAAGAACATCTTGAGACAGATTCTTATCTGAAAGAGAGGAAGATAACATGTTAGGTTTGTTTGTCACCAAGACAAAACAAAGTATTCCTGAGGTGGAATGAGGAAGAAATAAGATATGGGTTAGGGAATAGAGGGGATGAAGAATGTTGTGAGATACTGACCAAAATGCCTGAATGACACAAGGATGAACTTTGCTTATAAAGGGTACTAAAGAAAGAATATGGGTGATTAGACTGATAGGCATCCCCTGAAATTGGAGATAATTTATAGGCTGATGGTAGAAAAAGGATGATGATGTTGTAAGATAGGAATGAAAAAGGATAAAATTCCAGAATGCTGAACATTTGCTTGGGATGGGTACTAAGAGAAATAATATAGATGGCCAGATTCACAGACATCCTCTGAGGTTGGAGCTATTTTAGAGTTTAAAGGTAGAACAAGGTGAATGATGCTGTAGTTTACAAAAGGACAGAAAGACAGAAGAATGAACATTTGTTTGGGGAACAGTAACGGCAGAAAAAGTATGTGTAGCCAGCTTCATAGATACTCTCTGCATTGTGCATTAGAAGCAAAGTGAAGGGTGTGTTGGCTACAGTCCAGGCATCCTTATTAATTGTGGACAGAAATATTATTCACCCATACTCATTCTATGTGCCATGCAGAGAAAAGAACGAAAACAAAAATAATTGTGGATACAGCCCGCAATTCAGTATCACAGTGCACTAACACAAGAAGCCAACAGCAGTGCAGTGTCACAGTCAGAAGTAGTGTAAGGCATGTCATGCACACAGCCAGCTGCAGTGCAGTGTCACTGTCAGAAGTAGTGTACGGCATGTGTCACGTACACAGCCAGCTGCAGTGCAGTGTCACTGTCAGAAGTAGTGTACGGCATGTGTCATGTACAGTGGATATAGAAAGTGTACACACCCCTGTTAAAATGCCAGGTTTTTGTGATATAAAAAAATGAAACCATAGTAAATCATTTCAAAACTTGTCCCAGCTTTAATGTGACCTATACCCTGTACAATTCAATTGAAAAGCAAACAAACCTGTTAGGAGAAAAAAATTTAAAAAGTACAATAAGCTGGTTGCATAAGTGTGCATACCCTTAAACTAATACTTTGTTGAAGCCCCTTTTGATTTAATTACAGCATTTGGTCTTCTTGGGTAGGAGTCTATTATCCTGGCACATCTTGACTTGACAATATTTGCCTACTCTTCCTTGCAAAGGGGCTCCAAATCTATCAGACTGTGAGGGCATCTCTTGTGCACAGCCCTCTTCAGGTCACATCACAGATTTTCTATTGAATTTATTTCTGGGCTCTGGTTGGGCCATTCCAAAACTTTAATTATCTTCTGGTAAAGCCATTCTTTTGTTGATTTGGATGTATGCTTGGGGTCATTGTCATGTTGAAAGGTGAAATTCCTTTACATCTTCAGGTTTCTAGCAGACACCTGAAGGTTTTGGGCCAAAGGTGACTGGTATTTTTAGCTGCTCATAATTCTATCCACCTTGACTAAAGCCCCAGATCCAGCTGAAGAAAATCAACCCCAAAGCATGATACTGCCACCACTATGCTTCACTGTGGGGGTGGTGTTCCTTTGGTGATGCAAAGTGTTGTTTTTGTGCCAAATGTATCTTTTGGAATTGTGGCCAAAAAGTTCAACCTTGGTCTCGTCAGACCATATCACATTTTCTCACATGCTTTTGGGAGACTTGATGTATTGTTTTGCAAATTTTAGCTGGGCCTGGATGTTTTTATGTGTAAGAAAAGGCTTATGTCTTGCATCCCTATCCCATAACCCAGACATATGGAGAATATGAGAGATTGCTGTCACATGTAGTACACAACCAGTACTTGCCAGAAATTCCTGCATCTCCTTCAGTGTTGTTGTAGATCTCTTGGCAGTCTCCCTGACCAGTTTTCATCTTGTCTTATCATCAATTTTGGAGGGTTGTCCAGTTCTTTGCAATGTCACTGTTGTCCCATATTTTCTCCACTTTTTGATGACTGTCTACACTGTGTTACATGGTATATCCAATGCTGTGGAAATGTTTTTCTACCCTTCTTCTGACTGATACCTTTCAACAATGAGATCCCTTTGATTCTTTGTAAGCTCTCTGTGAACCATGGCTTTTGTTCTAGTAGGCAATTGAGTAAATGTCAGGAAAATCCTACTAGGACAGCTGAACTTTATTTGAGGTTAATCAGAGTCTCTTTAATTGATGGCAGGTGTGTACCCAGGAAAACTGAACGCTGTAATTAAATCAAAACATGCTTCAACAAAGTATTAGTTTAAGAGTGTGCATACCTATGTAACTAGCTTATTGTACATGTTTTATTTTTTATATTTTTCCCCTAACAGGTTTGTTTGTTTTTCAATTAAATTGCACAGGTTAAAGGTGGGAAAAATTTTGGAATGATTTATTGTGGTCTCATTTTTTTATATCACAAAACCTGGCATTTTAATAGGGGTGCGTACACTTTTTATATCCACTGTATATAGCCAGCTGCAGTGCTATGTCACTGTCGGAAATAGTATACGGCATGTGTCACATACTCAGCCAGCTGCAGTGCAATGTCACTGTCAGACGTAGTGTAAGTCATGCCATGTACACAACCAGCTGCAGTGCAGTGTCACTGTCAGAAGTAGTGTACGGTATGTCACATACACAGCCAGCTGCAGTGCAGTGTCACTGTCAGAAGTAGTGTACGGCATGTGACACACACAGCCAGCTGCAGTGCAGTGCCACTGTCAGACATAGTGTACGGCATGTGTGACATATACAGCCAGCTGCAGGGCTATGTCATTGTCAGAAGTAGTGTATGGCATGTCACGTACACAGCCAGTTGCAGTGCAGTGTTGCTGTCAGAAGTAGTGTAAGCCATGTCATGCACACAGCCAGCTGCAGTGCAGTGTCACTGTCAGAAGTAGTGTACGGCATGTCATGTACACAGCCAGCTGCAATGCAGTGTCACTGTCAGAAGTAGTGTATGGCATGTCACGTACACAGTCAGCTGCAATGCTGTAAGCTGGGGAAAGTTGAGCCAGGCAAGTAATAAGGAGGTATCTTAAATGAGGTGGCATAGGCTGGAGCCATGTCTGTAATATTACCAACAGGCACAGAGAGCTACATACAGATGTTTGTGAATGTGTGTTGTACAACAATACCTCCCTGAGGATGTATCGTATGCCGCAGAGCAAGAAGTTACTCCAGTATATAGGATTTAGCTTCATGGCTGATACAAAATGACTGTACCTCCCTTTTTGTGATATATTAGACAGCTAGCTTATGCAAACTCCTTCATACATTTTACTAAAATTATTACAAATCACTGTTTAAAGAACTGCTTATATAAAAGCTTATGTCTGTAATGAAATAAGTCAATGTTTTTCTTTGAAGGCTACAACACATTTGAGGAAAATAAAATTGTATATATAAAGTTGGAAGTGACTGTATACCATTTAAATGTTTAAAATGCAGTGTTCATATTAAAATTATTTTGAAATAATTCTAAATTGGGTTTGCCTAGCTATTGTTTTAAAAGTTTCGATGCAATTTCATTTATAAAGAATTTAAAAAGGTTTATAAACTTGGTTGCAAAAATTGTCCAAATGTCCGATGTGCCCTTTTCATCAATTAGACTCTGCCAAGAGATGACTTACACAAAACTGTTTAACAGTTTTTCCACTGTATTACAGACATCAATTCTGCTTAGCAAAAAGGGATATTCATAAATGCAGTGTGTTTGTGTGTGTGTGTGTGTGTGTGTGTGTGTGTGTGTGTGTGTGTGTGTGTGTGTGTGTGTGTGTGTGTGTGTGTGTGTGTGATAAATGTATCATGCACCCTGTGATTATTATGCAGATAACTCTCATTCAGTCAGCGTGTCTCGACAGCAGTGAGGAAATCCCTCCATCTGTCTCAGTTAATTTCCAAGAATAACCCTCAAGATCCAAATAAGTCATCTTACGACTATTCTCTTCTCTTATCAGACCCATCATCAAATACAGTGCCCCCTTTAGTATGCACAAATCTATGCATATCTCTGAAGTTGAAAAGCCACAAAAAATTCAAAGCAAGAGAATTAAGGGATTTAAATCCTTCACGTTTCCTGAGAAATTAGCATGCCTCTTCTTATCATAAGTAATCTATCAGCTGCTCTGAGGAGACCTGTCTTCATTTTTGAGACATGAAAGACCCAACTCTATTTTATCACTTATTTCTTCACAAAACCAGTGGTTCTACAAATAGCCATGCTAGTTACCTAAATCTACAGTAATAAATAAACCATATATACTTGAGGGATATTTTTCTAACTCAATGCAGAAAGCTATAATTCAAAATTTAAAGGGATGATTATGAAACGGGGAAGTTCAAGACATAAGGAGAGACTGTGATTTGGATGTAGATCCTTGAAGATAACAATAACTATACTGAATATTACATTCATAAAGTAGCAGAAAGTATTCTAAGAACTAAGCCAACGCAGGAATTGAGAAAGGATATGCTGATAGGGATAATTGCAATTAGGGTACAGAGAATAGGCAAGAGGGGACTGGAATTAACTGGAAAAAACAGGCAAAGGAACAGAGGTACTGGGAGCAAATATTTAGACAGGGAAAGGTAATAGAATGGGAGGAGGCCAATAATTTATCCACACTGAAGATTAGATGACATCTTCCCTATCAAGGAATGATATCAAACTACAGGCAAAGTGAAAGGACTAAGTTGTTCCTAACTGAAAGACCAACACCGGTAGAGTTTTAGTAGAATCTAGAACATAAGCTGTCATTAAAAAGGAGATAATTAGTAGGGCATATAAAATTTTGTATAACTATAGCAATCAATCAGAGAAGGTTAGAAAGCATTGGGAAGAGAGACTGGATAAGCAATTCACAAAGAAACACTGGAAGGATATAAGTATGGGTCCCAAATATGTAACAAAATCTGAAGGATTTAGGATCTTTGCATGGAAGTGTTTGCATAAGTATTTTTATACCCCAAGCAGACTCCAGATAATTTTTCCTCGGGTAGATTGCACATGTTGTAGGTGTGATGGAAAAGAAAGGGCTAATTATGGGCATATTTTTGGGGACTATGATAAGTTGGCAGACTTTAAAAAAATTCTTGCAGACTACTCTATCAGAAATATTTGGTGAGCAAATTAAGCATGACTAAGGAAATGATTTTCTGTGCTGTGATACAGAATTGTAATTGCCTAGACATAGTAAAGCCTTGCTGAGCTTATTTCTGGTGGCTACTAAAAAAGCATTTACTAGAAAATGGAAATCAAAGTCTAAACCAACTGTACTAAAATGAGTGAATATAGTAACAGAGATTAAAGAAATGGAAGTGGTATCTTTAGATCAAAGCGGGAGCAAATTACATAAAAAATGTGAATTGTGGGAACAATACATGCATAATAATGTTTTGGAGGAGGAATGAAGCTTAAGGGAAGGCAGGAACTGAATAAGCTACATAATCTTTGACTGACTATGACTATACAAAAGCTTATAAGTGATGTATGCTTGCAGCTGAAAATATGTCAATATGGTTTGTTTTCATTTATACAAATATATGATTGCCTATGTCATAAGGGATAATTCAGTAAAGATGTTTCTTGTTAAAAAAATATATTACTAGTTTGGCTACATTAATGCTTGTCCTAATAATTGCATGTATAGATACAAATATGCAACTGAGTTATAATGTATGGCCTGCTCAGTTTGGAAGTTGAGAAATTTTAAGGCACTCAAAAAGAGTGGCAATAACATTTAAGTACATCTACTTATATGCCTAGACATCACATGCTCCTTATTATCACTTGCCTTTTATAGGTCCTTTGTGCCTAAGATCTGTCCATTGTGCATTTTATAGAGCTGGATGACAGTACTGAACAGCAGCATACAGAACATACAGAAGACTGTCAGCTGCTGCGAATAGTGTGCAGGTATGTATAATACGCAGTGGGGTACTCTCCACATTATGATGCACACCAGTGCCCCAATGGGGGTGGAAGCACTGTGTAGGTATGTATAATACACAGTGGTGTGCTCTCCACATTATGATGCACAGTAGTGCCCCAATGGGGGTGGAAGCACTGTGTAGGTATGTATAATACGCAGTGGTGTGCTCTCCACATTATGATGCACACCAGTGCCCCAGATGGGGGTGGAAGCACTGTGTAGGTATGTATAATATGCAGTGGTGTGCTCTCCACATTATGATGCACACCAGTGCCCCAGATGGGGGTGGAAGCACTGTGTAGGTATGTATAATACGCAGTGGGGTACTCTCCACATTATGATGCACACCAGTGCCCCAATGGGGGTGGAAGCACTGTGTAGGTATGTATAATACGCAGTGGTGTACTCTCCACATTATGATGCACACTAGTGCCCTAGATGGGGGTGGAAGCACTGTGTAGGTATGTATAATACGCAGTGGTGTACTCTCCACATTATGATGTACACTAGTGCCCCAGATGGGGGTGGAAGCACTGTGTAGGTATATATAATACGCAGTGGTGTGCTATCCACATGTTATGATGTACACTAGTGCCCCAGATGGGGGTGGAAGCACTGTGTAGGTATGTATAATACGCAGTGGGGTACTCTCCATATTATGATGCACACCAGTGCCCCAGATGGGGGTGGAAGCACTGTGTAGGTATGTATAATACGCAGTGGTGTACTCTCCACATTATGATGCACACCAGTGCCCCAGATGGGGGTGGAAGCACTGTGTAGGTATGTATAATACGCAGTGGTATGCTCTCCACATTATGATGCACACCAGGTCCCCAGATGGGGGTGGAAGCACTGTGTAGGTATGTATAATACGCAGTGGTGTACTCTCCACATTATGATGCACACCAGTGCCCCAGATGGGGGTGGAAGCACTGTGTAGGTATGTATAATATGCAGTGGTGTACTCTCCACATTATGATGTACACTAGTGCCCCAATGGGGGTGGAAGCACTGTGTAGGTATGTATAATACGCAGTGGTGTGCTCTCCACATTATGATGCACACCAGTGCCCCAGATGGGGGTGGAAGCACTGTGCAGGTATGTATAATACGCAGTGGGGTGCTCTCCACATTATGATGCACACCAGTGCCCCAGATGGGGGTGGAAGCACTGTGTAGGTATGTATAATACGCAGTGGTGTACTCTCCACATTATGATGCACACCAGTGCCCCAGATGGGGGTGGAAGCACTGTGTAGGTATGTATAATACGCAGTGGTGTGTTATCCACATGTTATGATGTACACTAGTGCCCCAGATGGGGGTGGAAGCACTGTGCAGGTATGTATAATACGCAGTGGTGTACTCTCCACATTATGATGCACACCAGTGCCCCAGATGGGGGTGGAAGCACTGTGTAGGTATGTATAATACGCAGTGGTGTGCTCTCCATATTAT
This sequence comes from Protopterus annectens, assembly GCF_019279795.1. NCBI lineage: Eukaryota > Metazoa > Chordata > Ceratodontiformes > Protopteridae > Protopterus > Protopterus annectens. Next base: position 328,565,943 of record NC_056746.1, read on the forward strand.
GATGCACACCAGTGCCCCAGATGGGGCTGGAAGCACTGTGTAGGTATATATAATACGCAGTGGTGTACTCTCCACATTATGATGCACACCAGTGCCCCAGATGGGGGTGGAAGCACTGTGTAGGTATGTATAATACGCAGTGGTGTACTCTCCACATTATGATGCACACCAGCGCCCCAGATGGGGGTGGAAGCACTGTGTAGGTATGTATAATACGCAGTGGTGTACTCTCCACATTATGATGCACACCAGTGCCCCAATGGGGGTAGAAGCACTGTGTAGGTATGTATAATACGCAGTGGTGTGCTATCCACATGTTATGATGTACACTAGTGCCCCAGATGGGGGTGGAAGCACTGTGCAGGTATGTATAATACGCAGTGGTGTGCTCTCCACATTATGATGCACACCAGTGCCCCAGATGGGGGTGGAAGCACTGTGTAGGTATGTATAATACGCAGTGGTGTGCTCTCCACATTATGATGCACACCAGTGCCCCAGATGGGGGTGGAAGCACTGTGTAGGTATGTATAATACGCAGTGGTGTGTTATCCACATGTTATGATGTACACTAGTGCCCCAGATGGGGGTGGAAGCACTGTGTAGGTATGTATAATACGCAGTGGTGTGCTATCCACATGTTATGATGTACACTAGTGCCCTAGATGGGGCTGGAAGAACTGTGTAGGTATGTATAATACACAGTGGTGTGCTCTCCACATTATGATGCACACCAGTGCCCCAGATGGGGGTGGAAGCACTGTGTAGGTATGTATAATACGCAGTGGTGTGTTATCCACATGTTATGATGTACACTAGTGCCCTAGATGGGGCTGGAAGCACTGTGTAGGTATGTATAATACACAGTGGTGTGCTATCCACATGTTATGATGTACACTAGTGCCCTAGATGGGGCTGGTAGCACTGTGTAGGTATGTATAATACACAGTGGTATGCTATCCACATGTTATGATGTACACTAGTGTCCCAGATGGAGGTAGAAGCACTGTGTAGGTATGTATAATACACATTGGTGTGCTATCCACATGTTACGATGCACACTAGTGCCCCAGATGGGGGTAGAAGCACTGTGCAGGTATGTATAATACGCAGTGGTGTGCTCTCCACATTATGATGCACACCAGTGCCCCAGATGGGGGTGGAAGCACTGTGTAGGTATGTATAATACGCAGTGGTGTGCTATCCACATGTTATGATGTACACTAGTGCCCTAGATGGGGCTGGAAGAACTGTGTAGGTATGTATAATACACAGTGGTATGCTCTCCACATTATGATGCACACCAGTGCCCCAGATGGGGGTGGAAGCACTGTGTAGGTATGTATAATACGCAGTGGTGTGCTATCCACATGTTATGGTGTACACTAGTGTCCCAGATGGAGGTAGAAGCACTGTGTAGGTATGTATAATACTCAGTGGTGTGCTATCCACATATTATGATGTACACTAGTGCCCTAGATGGGGGGTGGAAACACTGTGTAGGTATGTATAATACACAGTGGTGTGCTATCCACATGTTACGATGCACACTAGTGCCCCAGATGGGGGTAGAAGCACTGTGCAGGTATGTATAATACGCAGTGGTGTGCTCTCCACATTATGATGCACACCAGTTCCCCAGATGGGGGTAGAAGCACTGTGTAGGTATGTATAATACACAGTGGTGTGCTATCCACATGTTATGATGCACACTAGTGCCCCAGATGGGGGTGGAAGCACTGTGTAGTGCAACAGCAGTATGTAGTGAACCAAGGAACAGTCATTTAGTGAGCAGCTGTTCATTGTTGTGCTGTGCTACATCATAGTGCCTAAGTGTGACTCTTAAAAAAATGCAGTCAGTAGCCATGATGGAACAGCTAAGGTCATTACCATATTATGATAATAATAGTGAGACAGTGTGCTGCAGTGGGAGCTCCCACTGGTGAGAGTCCAAAAGTATCAGTCTGGGAGGGTGGGGAAAGATGTATTTGTGGTAGCAGGGCTGCCTGCACTATGAGGAGTGTCACTGCCAGCAGTTTTTTTTCTTTTTGTTATGGCAGCAGTAATGAACTACTTCAGTTTGCACTCTGCATATTATATCAGCAGAGAAGTGGCTTCATAATTCTAACAAGTATTAAACCATCAGTATATATGTGGTTTGAGTCCTGTAGGCTGCCTTATTGGGTGCAATCTGTATGCAGTTTGCGTATTTATTTATTTATTTATTTGTATTTGTATTTTTTTCTGGAGTAGAGCACTGATCTCCAGGGCCTGTATCATATCATTAAATATATCGAACACCTAATTGTCGAAGCCTAATCGCCGAACTACCTATTCACCGAACAACCTATTTATCGAACTGAAAATCATTGAAATGTTTCAGTTGGCTAACATTGTGAAAGGCAACTTCTTTTATGTTTTTGCAGGGGGACTGTGCCTGCCTGAACCCCACACATAGAGTGCTGCACCCTCCCATACACCCTGCAAATTAAATATGCCAACTCCAAGATCACACTCCAATGAGGTAATGGGTAAATCACAGCCAGTCAGCATGTCAATCACACAACATTTTTTTCAGGATGACCAAGTAAAATCTCTCAATGATTTCCAGTTCGATGATTAGGTCATTCGGTGAATAGGTAGTTCAGTGATTAAAATTCAGCAATTAGGTGTTCCATAAATGTGTTCAACAATATAATATGTAGCCGATCTTCACGACCTTGCCAGGAAATTATGTCTGGTTACATGACTTGTTCAGAGTCACACAGTTAGACAATGGAGGCTGAGGAAATCAAACCTTGTTTGTGAATCATGTACGATCATGTTGAGGGAGGGGCCATTTGCTTGCGTACTCTCTGCACTGAATACTACGCTTACACAATGTGTTAAGACTGGATACAGTGCTTACCCAAGTATCTATCATTCTCTGTGAATCACACATTGCTTTGGTACACTTTTCTGAAGGTTAGCAGCTATACTCTGTGGTGCATACTGTTTAAAAATAGTTCTCAGAGTAAGGGAGAGGGTGAAATCATGGATTAAATCCAACTAGTCTGTACAAAGTCTCAAAACGTAGTGACCATAAATTTTACTGCAGGAAAATCCTGCAAACAGAGTCCTGGCAGTGTGGAGGAATGACCAGCATGATTATGCAAACAGTGTCCTGGCAGTGTGGAGGAATGACCAGCATGATCATGCAAACAGAGTCCTGGCAGTGTGGATGAATGACCAGCATGATCATGCAAATGGAGTCCTGGCAGTGTGGAGGAATGACCAGCATGATCATGCAAACTGAGTCCTGGCAGTGTGGAGGAATGACCAGCATGATCATGCAAATGGAGTCCTGGCAGTGTGGAGGAATGACCAGCATGATCATGCAAACGGAGTCCTGGCAGTGTGGAGGAATGACCAGCATGATCATGCAAACGGAGTCCTGGCAGTGTGGAGGAATGACCAGCATGATCATGCAAATGGAGTCCTTGCAGTGTGGAGCAATGACCAGCATGATCATGCAAACAGAGTCCTGGCATTGTGGAGGAATGACCAGCATGATCATGCAAATGGAGTCCTTGCAGTGTGGAGGAATGACCAGCATGATCATGCAAACGGAGTCCTAGTAGTGTGGAGAAGGAGGTGGCCAGCATGATCCTCAAAACTTTCTCTACAAGCCACCAACAAAACATAATGTGACTTTTTTTTTTTTTTTACCCACTTGTGCTTATTATAAAAAAGTTGCAGTAAATTGCAGTAATGATAGGACTGGTCAGTTTTATGGGCACTATCTACTGACTGATCTGGTGAACAGGAATAAGGAAATATTTAATGATCTTTTAATCTACATAGAGTTTTTCATTGGTGGTTCATTATATACAGAGATGTACCTAGAATTCCAAACCCATTTTGAATGAGGCCCTTCTATATTTATTTTGGCATTTTCTGTTCTGTGGTCTGTTATAATTGAATATATATTATATAAAAATAAAACTTTTTTTGGTAGGATTAGATCTGTAAAGAAAAGCGCGAGGCCGTGGGCAGTGATAACTTTGCATGCTGCTTATCTTCACCTGGCCAGCATAATACTGCTTGACAAAAAAAATAAAAACATTCCCACCTGTTATAAGTGATACTCCTCGTCAATCAAATATAGTCATAAGAGACTTGGGTACTTATGTGGACAACCCTCTCATTCAATCACCATTTTTCCATCATAGTCAGGAAGTCCTCCTATATGTTCCAGTTAATTTCCAAGGGAATGTCTTCAAAATCCAAAGAAGTTATCTTACCACTGTTATCTCTTATCAGATCCATCACCAAATACCATGCTCCCTTTGGTGTGTGCAAATCAAAGCATATTGCTCAGCTGGAAAGGCCTGAATGATTTGTATCCAAAAAAATTGAACATCTTAAATCCTTCAGCTATCCCAATGGATAAACACAACTTTCCTTGCACTCAGTAACTTATTAGCTGCTTCAAGGTGAACAGGGTCTTACCCTTTCAGCCATGAAAGACCCAATCCTATCTGACCTCCTAAGGAGGGACATGTTCCTAACTCAATTTATTTCCTTCTTATGGAATAATTTACCATTACAGGTCAAGCAAAGTGTTTCGTTGTCTGTCTTTAAAGTTAGTCTTGATGATGGGATGCACAGACATAAATGTAGACCAGGTTATCATGCACAGCCTTACTTGATTTGGGAGGTGGCCACTATTAAGCATTCATAATTGGTGGCTAGAACTTTTAAGTGCATCTACTTAAAAAGAGTATATGGTTACACCTCTTGCAGTCCCTGTGAGTGCTAGCTTATTATTGTTTTTATGTTCATATGCTGCTGTGTGTACTATTCTGCTAAAGACAAAGCATACTTTGCAAAGTGATGCCCTATCACAATTTCTATTTTTTTACCCACAACTGAATACATTCTACTGAGCCAACAACTCTTTCTCAAGAAAACCCAGGGAGTCAAAGATTCTATAAGGACAGTACAAAGTTATGTGGTGACTATAACCAAGGTGTAAGGAAAAAGAAAAAGCAAATTTTAGTTCTAACAGCAGTAGATAAACAGTCATTGAGGATCTTCGTCTTAATCTAAGTTAAATACACTAATTATCTTCATCTTAATCTAAGTTAAGTACACTAATTACAAGCATAACAGGCAGTTAATCACAGCAGGATGGTGCCATCCACTGCAACACCCCTAATATGTGCACTTTTTGTAATGAGTTAAAATGTAATCTGCCTACAGAAAATAAGATGAATAAGAAAAAGAAAGCTCATTAAGTCAGGTTTGGCTCAATGTAGTCTGACAAGTTAGTGGTTAGAATGAGCAGATGCCTTTTACTGTCTTTTCATCCCAAGCGGAGGTGGGGAAAGAATTCTGTGAAATGGATATGTAAGAGGAAGATGCTCTGTCACCAGCGTTATGGCATAGGGGTGTACTGGAGCAGGAATTTCTCTTGGATTCTAAAGTTATGTGTAGGTCTGTGCCAGTAAGCAAGATTGCCAAAGAGTGTGGAGGGGCATACAATATAAGAGAAAAAGCAAACAAATGCTAGAGGTAGGCTAGAACACTTGATAAGGAAAGCCTCTCAAGTCACTCAGGTCTGGCAAATACTCAGCTCCAGTGGGAGCTTCTCAAAGACCTGGAAACAAATCTGGCAGGCTTGTATAAATCACACTGTACTGGGGAAGTCCAAACTACTTGACCAAAGGTTAGTGATGGGACAATTGTATCTCTGACTATAGGGACTTTGGTAGTCATTGAGAGGATAGTGCACCCTTCGGTCTTTATAGTATGCATGCTTTTTATATGATTTTTGATAGCATCACTTACATGTCCTAAGAAGGTAAGAGATTTGTCCAGCAGTACAGCAAGATAGTTGATACAGTCATTGAGATGATCACATAAACAGGTACAGCATCACACAGAAGATCTAAAATATTCAGTATGTGGTGCCAGATAGATTGTGCAATGTTGACAATATGCTTGTAATACAGTGTATAACACAAGCACTGCAGTATCAATGTATAGGAATACAGTGTATAATACAAGCACTGTAGTATCAATGTATAAGGAATACAGTGTATAATACAAGCACTGTAGTATCAATGTATAGGAATACAGTGTATAACACAAGCACTGTAGTATCAATGTATAGGAATACAGTGTATAACACAAGCACTGTAGTATCAATGTATAGGAATACAGTGTATAACACAAGCACTGTAGTATCAATGTATAGGAATACAGTGTATAATACAAGCACTGTAGTATCAATGTATAAGGAATACAGTGTATAATACAAGCACTGTAGTATCAATGTATAGGAATACAGTGTATAACACAAGCACTGTAGTATCAATGTATAGGAATACAGTGTATAACACAAGCACTGTAGTATAACAGGAAATAAGAAATGTGAAAGGCAGTCACCACAAGACACAGGGAAGGTTGCAGACATGAGAGGTGGGAATGTTGAGTTGCCTCTGTTTGGACATAAGGTCACATATAAGTGGAGAGACAAGACTGAAAAAAGCAGTAGTAAGGGATATAAACACACAAGCAATGGATGGATGTGCAGGGGAAATGTGGAATAGCAGAACAGATATTGGTGAATGCATATAAGGAGGGTATATGCAGATCATTAAAGTATGCATACATAAACACATTTGTGAAATCAGCCTTAAGAACAACTAATCAGGATTCTCAATATGCACATCCACAATTAAAAAAAAAACAATCTTTATATGTCCACAGAAAAGCTGTTTGGTATGCCAGTTAGATGTATATACATGTAGTAGACATGTGTAACATACTATGTGCAACAAAGTGTCATATGGTCCTAACACATATATTGTACATTGTAATGGTTTTGTATGCCAAACTGCAAAGTTAAGCTTGCAAACTGCTAGATATAATATTTAATGTATTTCAAACTATGTATAGCCACTCTAACAGTGGCTGAGGATATGGTGTGATGCCAGATAGTCTCTATGATAAGGTATACTATGCATTTTTGGAGAACACATCATGTAGGTAGACTGCCAGCTGTCTGGGGAATAGCAAGATGACACACATTAATCTGATGCTCTGCAACTGGTTTAGCTTTTTTTCCTCATGGGCATCAAATCTCAAGGAGATACATTTGTATATGGAGACATATAACCACAAAGAGCAACATGTCTATTTAATGTGATTACAAACAGAGAGACTATTACCTCAGTATCATATCCAAGAGCACACGTCTCCACCCTCTCATGTGAAATGTCATCCTGTGCTCCCTCCTTTCACATCTGCCTGCAAAATGAAAACAACAAAGCATAAAATGCTGTCCCACATATATCCTTATGTTGCATATAACATGTGCAAAATGAAAACAACAAAGCATAAAATGCTGTCCCACATATATCCTTATGTTGCACATAACATATGCTTTTATATGTGACTGTAAACATGATCACATTACTATGACAGTAACAATTGCACTGGTTAAGCTGCTCATTGCTGATAGTACTTTCAAGTATAGCGATTGCTGGATAGTGATGGTAGTCAGGCAGAATATAAGTGACATACATCCAACAAACAAGCATTACATAAATATGACAAGTACATGGCTGGCAAACTAACTGAAAATATATAAAACCAGAGTTAAGCAATGGTGCATATCTTTGGAAAATAAATTTGTATCATATATTTTGTTCTGCATTACAGGGACAGGTAAGACTAGCATACGCAGTACAAGTTTAAAGCATCTTAAAATACTCAATTGTGTTTATTACTGCTTGGTGTAACTCATTCTAAGCCTTTTGGTTTAAACACTTGGGCTTCGGACCAGTTAGTTGTTTTGCACTGAGAGGGTTTGTGGTCTGCACTGTTGTGGCAGAACAGGTAGCTTACATCCTTCTAGGTTGAGAACTGCTGATTGAGGGCTCAGTGTCTGTTATTCTAAAAGTGTATTAATTCTGGTTTAAGCACTTGGGCTTTCAAGCCAGTTATTTTACATTAAGAGGGTTCGTGGTCTGCACTCTTGTGGGAGGAGAGGCTGGACTCTGCCCTTCTGAGCTGGGAATTTCTGGTTAAAGGCTTATAGTGCATGCATATCTGAACTGTTCCTTACTGAAGTTGGTGCACCTTGTTTGCTGTGGCATAGACTGGATTCGGGCCTGCTGGATCTAGCTTTGTTTGTGTAACTTGAGCACTAATCCAGACATTCTCTAAAGTATTCAATGGTATTTATTACTGCTTGGTTGTAACTTGATTAAAGTGTAGCTATCATTCAAGTCTTTTGGATTAAGCACTTGGGCTTCAGAACAGTTGTTTTACATTAGGAAGGTTTGTGGCAAGCACTGTGGTGGCAGGACAGGTAGCTTTCATCCTTCTAAGTTGGGAACTGCTGATTGAGAGCCCAGTGTCCAAGTGTATTAGTTCTGGTTTAGGCACTTGGGCTTCAGGCCAGTTATTTTACATTAAGAAGGTTCGTGGTCTGCACTCTTGTGGGAGAAGAGGCTGGACTCTGCCCTTCTGAGCTGGGAATTTTCTGGTTAAAGGTTTATAGTGCCTGAATATTTGAACTGTATCTTACTGAAATTGGTTCACCTTGTTTGCTCTAGCATAGACTAGATCCAGGCCTACTGAATCTAGCTTTGTTTATATGCTTGTTGTTTGTTTGCTTGTTATTTCCTGGAAGCTAATTCCACCTAATACGCAACTTCTCAGCGCTTCTGTGGATCACTGGTGATATCTGCATTGCTTACTGTACTTATTTCCTTGTTTCACTTGAAAGAAAGTTACTGTTTGTCGTTTTGCATTTAGTTACTTGTAACACATTGCACTCAAGTTACCTGGCACTTGCTCACTAAAGCAATTATATAAGTCAGCACTAAAAATTAAAAGCACTACACCCTCACTCCCACTGGCCCTTGTTTTCAATTAAGGATTTCCCAATATTATTCTAGCATGTCCAAAGGTCAGTTGTCAATCTCCTCTCCGGTCCAGCTGGTGAATCTGGGAATCTTGAGGCAATGTTATAACTGCCTCATGTACACAGACAACCCTCTCCTCCTCCCACATAACACAAATACTTGCGAGAGATGCAGCTATTTAGCCAAACTGGAGGCTGAGCTCTCTCAACTCAGGACTGGCAAGACCAGACAGGAGGAGAAGGCAACTACACACACCACAAAACCAGCCTCACATAATACTACCACTCCACTGAATCAAACACATAAACACACAAAGACATACTCGGAGGCTCTGAGTAAAATTTACCTAAACAGCAGAGGCCTCCAAAGCAGACACCCAAACAACTGCTACCTCAAGACACCCCACAAGCAACACATAAACCACAAAAGCAGTGTGCAAAGCAGTCACAGCCCTTAAGGCCAAATACAACACCAAACATACTTGTCATAGGTGACTCCATAGTCAGACACACTGGCGTCCCACTCACCAGGCTGAACAAGGAGAGGGTCACAGTAAGCTGCCTATCGGGCGCTAGAATCCGCCACATAACACAAGCACTCGGGTCACTCCATGGCAAGTACAAATATGACACAGTCATTGTCCATGCTGGTGTGAACGACCTGAGGCGTACCTCCCTGGACTACATGAAAAGAGACATAGAGGAGCTCTCTGATTATGTAGCCCAGGCAGGTATGACCCTAACCCTGAGCAGTATCCTTCCTTCACCAAGAATGATGCCACAATATAGAGACAAGATGATCAGCTTTAACAATTGGCTTAATGTCTGGTGTCATTCAAAGGGGATCCAGTGTCTGTCTGCCTGGGATGACATGCTTGACAAGCCACGCTGCTTATGAGGGACGGCTTGCACCTGTCACCCTGGGATTCGGATATTGGCTAAGGCTCTTGCCACCCCATAGTGCCTTTTTAGGCAAGGCTCAAATTCTAAACCTACCACCCTAGAAAACAAAATGGGAAGAAACTGAGGGTAATGCTGCTCAATGCCAGAAGTCTAAATCTCAAAATGCACGCACTCGAGGCCCTTCTCAGTATGGAGAACATCGATGTCTGTGCTGTAACTGAAACCTGGTTCAAGGCTCCTGAGAGCACCCGGCACTATTAGGTTTTACCTCATATCATGCGTTCGGCCCCAAAACCCGGACCACACCACAAAAGGAGGGGTGTATCCATATTCATAAAGGATACTCACACCTCCAGGTTGGTGGCAACGCAAAGCTTCGGAAACCATCCAGGTGCAACTAACCATAGGCAAAACTGCTCTACAAATTGTAGCATGCTACAGGCCACCCTCTCAAACTCAGAAACCCCACAGCCTTCCTGAAGACACTGGAGGGTATAAATGTATCTCCAAACACCATCATATTGGGTGACTTCAACTACCGAATATAGACTGGGAACATTACTCAAGCCCTAACTTTCTAGCCCAACGGTTCCTGGAGTTTATAAATTCAAATGCCATGGAACAGCTAGTCACTGTTCCCACGAGAGGAGAAAATATACTAGATCTCATTGTCACAAACATGGGGACAAAATGCTCCACACGGAAGTATATCCCTCATTGGTGAGATCTGATCATAAACTAATCTCACTGGAAATCCACATCCGCCCCCACCCCAAGCAAAAAGACCATAGTGAAGAACTTCTCTAAAGCAAACTTCACACTACTCAAGACTGGTGTGGTATCCTTCAAGGCCCCTGAGCCAGAGGAAACCACAACCCAAGCTCGGAAGCCCTTACAAATGCCTTCTATGAACACCTCCAGGACTGCATGGATCAGGCAATCCCAAATAAAACCAAGACTCTTTCCACAAAGGGCAAGCGTCCAGTCTGGTGGACCCCAGCCATTAACAAACTTTACAATAAGAGGAGAAAGCTATTACATGATAGAACAAAATCCATAAAGGGAAGTCACCCTGATCATTATTAGTAAAAAATACGAGCACTCATAAAATCAACTAAGGCCAATTTTGAGAGAAAAATTGCCATGGATTCAAAGGACAATCATAAGGCCTTTTTCAGCTATGTTAGGAACCTGGGTGGAAACTCCCAGATATGCTCAGAATTAGTCCAAAATGATACAAAAATCACTGAACCCACAGACATTGCCAACATACTGGCAGACAGGTTCAGTGCAAACTTCACCCCTCTCCCCTAAAGGAGAGATAACTATCCCAGCCGAGTGTAGCCTCCCGGACATCTCAAATGCGCAGGTGAAAGCTGCTCTCTCTAAAGCTAAAAACACAGCATCAATGGGACGGATGGTGTCCCGGCTGTGTGCTACATGAGCTAAATGAGGAATTAAACCCACACATGAGGCAGCTGTTTAATCTCAGCCTTACCACAGGATACGTGCCCAAGGAGTGGCGTACGGCAACTGTGGTCCCACTCCACAAAGGCGGTGCCTCTACGGACCCTGGTAATTACCGCCCCATAAGCTTAACAAGTCTAGTCTGCAAAGCTATGGAAAGGATCATAATGGAGCTCATAAACAAAGATATAGGGGACTTGCAGACATTGGACCCGACCCAGTTTGGCTTTGTCAAGGGAAGATCATGCCTTTTGAACTTGGTTGACTTCTTCGAAACAGTCACCAAGGCCATTGATGAGGAAAAGGCAGCCCATACAGCCTACCTTGACCTTGCAAAGGCTTTCGACACAATACCCCACTCGGGTATTGTAGAAAAACTTACCAGCTTAAATGTAAACCCATATGTCACAAGATGGGTTGCAAACTGGCTTAAGGACAGAACCCACAGGGTTAGAGTTGCTGGCGCTGTGTCAGACTCCAAGCCGGTCACAAGTGGTGTCCCACAGGGCTCGGTCCTTGGCCCCCTATTGTTTGGCATCTACTTCTCAGAAGTACAGGCCAACATGGGAGGACTTTGGCTGACAAAGTTTGCAGGCGACTGCAAACTGGGCCTATAGTGGAAAGTGCATCGGACACGGATATCCTTCAGAAGGGACTCACGGAAACAGATAGCTGGTGCCAGAGCCATGGCCTGAAGTTAAACGCCAAAAATGTATAGTCATACCCTTCGGGAAAAACAAGGTAACCCCAAGCTACCATATAGGTGGCAATCCACTAAGCACAGAAGAGGTTATCAGGGACCTGGGGACCCAGGTTGACAGTGGCCTTTCTTTTGACACTCACATTGCTAAAGTGGTTAGAAAGACCTTCTACATTGCCCACCTGATCATGAAGGGATTCACATCCAGATCTAGTGAGGTCATTGTTCCCTGTACTCTTCACTTATCAGACCAATGATCGAGTACAATGCCCCATTCGGGATGTATCTCACCCGACATCTGCAGCAATTGGAAAGACCCCAAAAGTTCCTCACCAAAAGGATAAAGGGACTCCAAAATCTGTCATATGCTGCCAGATTGAAGAAACTCCAGCTCTATTCAGTCGCATACCGTCTGCTCAGAGGTGACATGTGCCTGACATACAAGGCCATGTCCAACCCGGAATTAATGGACATGCTCCACCTCAAAAAATCCAAATCCACCAAAACCACTAGAGCAAGTGACTTAAACCTTAGCACGGATATAAATAGGACGTGCTGGAGGGATAGATTTATCACTCAGAGACTGCCTATGCTGTGGAATAAAATCCCGGTCCATGTGAGGCAGAGCACCTCGCTGACTCTGTTCAAGAGAAATCTAGACCTGTGGATGGGAGATCGTAGGTTTACCCCAGGAATCAACTCTGTGTCACTGCTGGACAGAGGCACAACAAACTAATGGGCACAGTATTTTTTCATATAAGGGGTGGCGTAAGCCACAATAATTTGGGCTAGGCTTATAAATGCCTTAGGGCAGATAGCCTAGTATAAACCTATGAACCTATGAACCTATAAGTGTACATTCTCACTTCTAATACAAATATGGTAACTGCTGCCAAACTATGACAGTACACAATGTCATGTAACTATAGTGCATGGCTATGCATCAAAACATAAACACTGATCGCTAGCCCTGACCCATGCACATGTGTATGTGATTTTCCAGAAGAATCACTTTATTAATACAGTTTGAAGTACATAAGAATTCCAGACATGTTTGTCCAAGAACACAAACATAAGTAATGAACTGGGTAATGTTAAAATACTAACAGTATCCCATCAATAGAGCTATACTGTTGCATGTGATTGCATACCTACATCAAGTGTTTAAATTGTAGAATCTGTCAATGTTGCCTACCATGACCATCATAGTAATATTACTCAAGGACATTATTCATGGTCATACTGCTGGTATCACATATGTGATTCATCCAATGTGTTAACAGCAGTATGACCATCATAGTAATGTTATTCAAGGACATTATTCTTGGTAATACTGCTGGAATTACATTGGGTAAATCACATCAGATTCTGCAAAAGCAGATATCTAAATCGATAAGGATGATTATATGCATATGTAACCTAACAGTCATATTATAAAGATCTATACAACAGGCTAATGAGTGAGTTAGTACTGGCTGAGTCCACACAACAATTGGTCTCACATTCACACACACACACACACACACACACACACACACACACACACACACACACACACACACACACACACACACACACACACACACACACACACACACACACACACACACACACACACACACACACACACACACACACACACACACACACACACACACACACACACACACACACACACACACACACACACACACACACACACACACACACACACACACACACACACACACACACACACACACACACACACACACACACACACACACACACACACACACACACACACACACACACACACACACACACGCACACACACACACACACACACACACACACACACACACACACACACACACACACACACACACACACACACACAGTTAATTGAATCCTCTTGGTGACTGGTGCAGTAGTTGTGCTCTGCTGTGATACAGGTTGTCACGCTGCCTCCACAGTAACATCTGAACTACACCTGATTGTGCTGGTTTATTACATTTTGTTGGAGATCAGTGACTAAACATTCCATTAAAAGAGATACCATAGCAACTGAAACAGGCAGACCTCATAGCTCCTCATGTGGAACAGCATAATCAAGGACTGATTGTCTCTACATTTGGGCACAGGACAAGCAAAAGTTGTCATTCCTGTATGTCTAAGGTCACTGCAGTAAAAATGCTGATGCTGTAACATGTGCTATATATCAACTTACTGATAAGCATAAGGAAGGGGAAGAATGAGGTCCTCAAAAGTGATGCATCACTGTGGGGTAAATGTAGCCTGCACCCCACACTCACCTGATCATCAAAGACTGCTTGTAGACTACAGTGCTGCTTGTTTACCATGTTAGAGTTTCTCTGTCCTGAATTTTACAACTGTTGCACCCAAACATAAGATCAGCATTGCTAACAAGATACCCATGTCATGTAGAAGGTATGAATTAATATGTGCAACATTTATTAATATTCACAGTCAGACTAACTTTATATACTATATGTCTACAATATGACATGCATATGCATATACAATCATTATATGTCTTTCTGGTATTCATCATCATCATCATCATCATCATCAGCAACCTCATTTTTAAATGAGGTTGGAGTATTATGTCAACTATTGCCATCTCTCTCAGTTCAATGCCACTCTCATACCTTCCTCGACAGTCGTGTCTGACTGTCACAAGTCTTCTCTCACACAATCTTTCTCTTGGCTAGATGCTTTTGTTTCATCTTACCTATTTCCTGATTGTTCCAAATCTTCTCCACCGGATTATATTCTGCCATTCTGCATGTGTGTCCAAACCACAGTTATCTGTTCTCTTTGAGCCTTTCTGCAATTGGAGCTACTTTGGCTTCTGCTGTTATATTCTCATTTCTTCATCTGTCCCACAGAGTGCATCCTATCACCTGTCTCAGGCACTTCATTTCCATCACCTCCTTCCTCAAGTGCACTGCTTTTACTGACCAGGTTTCTGTACCATACAGTAGTACTGGTCACACCACTGTTTTGTACACCTTAGTTTTCAGTTTCTTTGGCATTCTTCTGTCTAACACTACATCTGACACTCACTGCCAGTTGGCTGCAACCCCTCTAATTCTAGCTTTTACTTCTTCATTCAGACTTTCCTTCTCCTTAACTACCCATCCCAGATACTCGAAGCTGTTAACCTGTTGCACTTTCTTCCATACTGTCTCAGTTCTCAGCTTCTTTTGTTGCCATTACAACTGTCTTATCTGTACTTACTCTGTGATGTGGTTTCAGATTTGCATTCCATTCCCCCATTATTTGCTAAAGTTCTTGCTTAGAGTCTACCTGTAATGCCACATTGTCTGCATACAGCAACTTTGTTCATCTTTCCCCTCCACCCTGTTTGCTAATGTAGTCCATCACCAGAATGAACAGCACAGAGCTCGGATCTGAACCGTGATGCATATCCACTCCCAGTGTGAGATCAAATTCTGTTTACACTTGAATCAGTGGGTCCATGTACATAGCCTCCATTAATAATGCTCCTGGGACTTCAAACCACCAAAGGACTGCCCAAGTCGACCTTGTCATGTGCTTTCTCCAAAAACAGGAATTTCCATTTGAACTCTTTCTTCATTTCTAGCTTCTTCTCAACTATATGTCCTACTGCAAACATTGGGTCAGTTGTGCTGTATCCTGTTCTGAATCCAAACTGCTCATCTGCTATCTTACTTTCTACTACTCTGTGAATTTGTTTATCAGTCACCCTCTCCAGAACTTTCATGCAACGTGACAGGAATTTGCTACCTCTATACTGCCCGTAGTTGTAGAGATCCCCTTTGTTCTTGAACACTGGCACTCGTATGCTTATTCTCCAGTCATCTGGAGTATGCCTTTCCCTCCTTACTGCTGTTATTATCCTAAGGAGCCATTTCTCCCCTTTCTCACCTAACATATTGATTACATCTACTATGATCTCATCTGAGCCTGATGCTTTTCTCTGACTTCATTTTTCTTAATGTTGTTTTACTTCTTTTATAGTGGCTCCCCTTCTTCTTTCATCACAGGCTGTGTTTGGGGTAGTATAGCTTATTCAGTAGCTGCTGAAAGTATTCCTTCCATCTACCTTTGATGTCTTTTGGACTGGTGAGCAGGCCGTTGCTAGTAGCCCTTATGAAGGGTGCCTGCTGACTGTCTTCTTTATTTTTCCGTCTTTGTCTTGCAACCTGATAGAGCTTTTTAAGTCACCTGCTGAGTTGTTTTCCAAAAGCTGGTAGAGTGCCTCTGATGCCTTGTTCTTTGCTATTGTAACTCCTGTCTTACCCTCTTTGTTAGCCAACCAGTGCTTCCTTGTGGTCCATCATTTCTTTCTGCCACTTTTTCCTGCACTCCTTTCTTTTGATGACTTCCTGCATTTTTGCATTCCATTATCTACCTTATTTCCTTATCTGGCTCAGCCACATAGCTGTCCTATAGTCCTCAGACATGCTGTTTTGAGACGCTGCCATTCTTCTTCTTCATCTCCACCCAGTATCGCTTCTTACTGAGGTGCTAGAGACATATGCAATCCCTTGATCGCCTGTACTTTCACTCCAGTCAACTGCCAATTCTACGGCCTAGTCTTTGCAGTTGATTGTGATAACCAATGGTTTATGCTGTGGGCCAACTGTTCCAGTGGGTATGACTTTGCAATCGCTGATTCTACCCCAATGCCATTTCCTTATTAGGTGGAAGTCTGCCTGAGCTGCATGTCGGCCACTCTTGTATGTGATTTTCTGACTGTCTCTCCTGCTGAACCATGTGCTGGCCACCATCAAGACATTTATCAGACAGAAGTTTTTGAATAGCGTCTCTTCATTTTTCCTGTTGCCACATTCATGTGGACCCAGACAGAACTCCTATCCTGTTCTGTCTGTCTAGATATATACATAGAGGTCACTTATTCTTTTTTTTTTTTTAACAATTACAATTTAATAACAAACATTATTAAATTATCATGTATGACATAGGCAGTCTTACATTTATGTAAATGAAAAGAAACCACAGTGACACAATCTCAGTTGAAAACATACATTACAAACTTGCCAACACAGCTGTAGCTGCAAATTTTATACATCATTTATAACATATTTAGTCATTGTCAGTCAACCATTACACAGCTCATTCATTTCCTACCTTGTTCCTCCTCTGCATGTATTGTTCCCACAATTCCCATTTTTTCCCTATGTAATTTGCCCCTACACTTTTCTAAAGATCCCAATTCCAGTTATTTTATCTGTTACTGCCTTTGCTACTTCTAGCAAAGTTGGCTTAGACTTTGACTTCCATTTACTGGTAGTTGCTTTTTTTGGCAGCCATCATAATTAAACTCAGGAAAGCCTTACTATGTCTAGGCAATTCTGATTCTGTATCATAGCTCAAATAAAAATCATTTCCTTGGTTACACCAATTTGCTCACAAAGCATCTCCAACAGAGAATTCTGCAGGGAATCTTTAAAATCGGTCAGCTCATTATACTCCCAGAAAATATGTTTCCAGATATCTCTTTCTTCCCCATCACACCTCCAACATTTGCTGTCTACCTGAGGAAAAACTCTTTGGAGTCTACTCGGGCTGTAAAAAT
This sequence comes from Protopterus annectens, assembly GCF_019279795.1. Classification (NCBI taxonomy): domain Eukaryota; kingdom Metazoa; phylum Chordata; order Ceratodontiformes; family Protopteridae; genus Protopterus; species Protopterus annectens. The sequence continues at coordinate 328,583,523 of NC_056746.1, forward strand.
ACCTATGTAAATACTTCCAAGCAAAGATCCTAACTCTTCTAGACTTTATTGCATATTTAAGAGACAGTCATATATCTCCCCATTGGTTCTTTGTGAATTGCTTACCCAATTTCTATTCCCAATCCTTTCTATCCTCCTCTGACTGATTCTTATACTTATCCTTCAATATTTTATATGCTCTACTAATTATTCCTGTCTTAACGGCAGCTTCTGTTCTAGATTCTACTAAAAACTCTAGCAGTGCTGGTCTTTCGTTTTGGACCCCCCCCCCCTATTTCTTTCTCTTTGTCTATACTCTGATATCAATCCTTGACATGGAAGGCAATCTCTAACCTGCAGTCCAAATAAGTTATTGGCGTCTTCCCATTCTATTATCTTTTCCTCTCTAGTTATTTGCTCCCAATACCTTGGATCCTTTGCGAGTTTTTTCCAGTAAATTCCAGCCCCATCTTGCCTATTGTCTGTATCCCTAATTGCAGTAATCCCTATTGGCAGAATCTCCTTTCTCCATTCCCTTGTTGGCTTAGTTCTTAGAATACTTTCTGCTACTTTATGAATATAATGTGCTGTATGATTATTATCTTCTTAATGGTCCTAAAGCACTTGGTCTATAGAACTTTTTTCTTTTAGGCATCATCTAGTGCTGTGCACAATCCCATTCTTGGGTGAATTTGGGGTGGAAGCAGCATGTTTTTGAGAAATGGAGGAACCCCACAGAGACATAAGGAGAACATGCAAACTCTATACAGGCATTTGCTAGAGGTCAGAATTGAATCTTGTATTGCATAGGAGGCAGAGACCTTAACCAATGTGCCAAATTGTTTCTTCTAGCATTTGTTGGCTAGAGAAGTATTTACTGTGGTAGTACTGCACATATAAATATCTGCAGTGAGTGTTATGCATTTAAAAAGAATAAAGTACTTACAGTACTTAGAATAAGCACAGAGCTTGTACATAAGTTATGTGAAGGTTATAGGAGGCAAATCCAAGAACATTTCTGTAATACAGCATTTAAAGATGCCAGGCCAGCATTGCTTGTGATATGCTGGAGCACACAAACCTGCTTATAGCAGTAACTAGCCTGTGTATCCAGGGTGGGATACCATACACACGCACCACTGTTACATGGGTATGCTGGAAATGTTTATGCATTTTAGCCTTTAGATGTCAACACACCTGATGTGTGTTGTAACCATGCTGGTATCTGTAGAAGCAAGCAAAGTAAGTCCGTTGTACTTATATGTTTAACACATACTACTTGTAAGGCCAGGCTGTCTGCTGACACACAGTATTCTGCTCCAGCTTCAGCTCATGTCTTCATTATGCCTGGAGAGCTGTGTCCATGTAGATGAGGTCTGTACCAGGTATTCAACTGGGGGTTACCTACAGGAAAGTGAATTTTGTATAGTATATAGTCAGTCTCCTACAATCTTCATTTGGGGAGGGTGTATGGTTGGATGGTAGGTGTGGGGCACCTGCACAAGGCCAGATTGTATTAGTTATTAGTGCCATCATTCACCATGCCTATTAATTCTGCACAAGGAGTAGAGTGGAAGTGAAGGGTTATAATTACACTGGGTTTTGTGCTTCAGTGTCTTCTCTGAGGATTTTCTGTCTGGAACCACCCCTGTGGAAGTGCCACTGCCTAGTGAAGGAGAATGGTCTGACTCTGATGGTGGTGAACAGCTGGCCTCCACAGGCAGTAAACTGTCAGTGTTAGGCACAGAGGTGCGCATACCAGATACCCTACCCTGACCATTGATTCAGTCTCTATGCATGTGGACACCATATAAGAAAGTCACACACAACACACAAAGGACAGGGTGGTGTGGACAGACACAGTTAGAGAACTTTGCCACCCCATGACTTAGCTTGATAGATATCTGTCACAAGCTTCAAGCTTCATAGGGCATGGGGATGATCATGTTTTTTTTGTACATGGCTACTGACCACCCCACAGAGCTAGCCGTGTCAATGTGGATGCACAGGCTAGCAACACCTCAGCCTTTGAGGAGATGATAACAGCATTACAGGGTATGTATGATAATCTACAGGTGTACCTGTCTCATATATGTGAAAATTTCAAACAGTCTGATCTCTTTTTGGTGCATGACAGGTTGTCACATGCTCATGTGCAGCCTACTAGGCATGCTTTATGGAGTCATTTAACCTCTACCTCTTCTAAAGTGACACCACTTCCATACTGACATTGAGAGTGGAGGTGTGTACAGGAGGACAGTGAGTCCCCTGAGGCTGTGATACTCATGCCAGTGCTACATCACATACAGGATGTTGCCCACCAACATGCAGTGTACCTGCTTCTGGCCATGGTCATGTTACTAACAATGACACTCCCAGAAGGCTCAGTTTCCATAGATAAGAGTAGAAACAAGATGTCCACATATCTTCCATGTATGCCTTGCACCTGTCTGGTAGACAAAGCCATAGTGCTGCAACTATTGCTAGGATATGTAAAACCACTCACACATACATCCACAGACACACACACACACCGAAGCTTGCACCCACACACCATTACAGCTCCCAGTGCTCCCCACACATGCACGCACACACATACACACATGACTACAGCTCCCAGTGCCCCCCACACATATGCACACACATGCGCACACTCATACACACACACAGACACACAGACACACACACACACACACACACACACACACACACACACACACACACACACACACACACACACACACACACACACACACACACAGACACACCGCTACAGCTCCCAGTGTCCCCTGCATACACACACATACACAGCTAGTGACAGTGGCTCTTCCCAAGACAACCTGCAGTTCTCTCCTCCAGTCCCACCTCTGGCACACAGTGCATGATGTTATTTTCAGTTAGTACAGCATTCACACATTTCCTTGCAGAAGACATTGCACACTTGTGTTTTCTCTCCCTACCTCTGCATATGATATTAACAGTGTCCAATCTTTTGTACTTTTTTAATTGGTTTACCTTTGTCTGATGCACAGTGTGGCCAGCCTATACATGGGTAACTGCAATCATGCTGTAGGTTTGCATCCATCACATATTACCGTAGTGTATATGCCTTACTATGGACCAAAGGTATAGCTACTGCTTTTTTGTCAGTGTCACATCATAATGCACCTGCCTCTGTCTAGCATGCTAATCTCCTGCTGCTGAGTTCCACTAACTCCTTAAATGGCTCCCCCTCCACTGTCTGGTGTACAGGGATATGTTCCCTCTGCATATGGTCTCATTGTTGCAACTGGTTCCTCATTATCATGTAGTGTTACATTGCACATACTGAGAACATCTCAGTGCAGGTAACAGGGTCATACTGCATGGCACTGAAAAATACATCCAGGCAATGAAAGCATGCCTTCAGCATCCCAAACATATGTTCATTTGACCTTGTGTATGATAGGCCATAGTTTAAGTTGTATCCATTGTTGATCACAGTCTGGGTGTTTGGAAAGGTGTCATCAATCAGGGCTCAACAACATGACTGGCATTGCCATCAAGATTCCCCTGAGAAAAGTCATCACACTCAAACCACTGATAATGGTTACGTGTGCCATATGTGGCAATCATGGTAACTACCTGAGTGGCCTGTAGACACATCGCAGATAACTTGTGCATTACTGGCCACCTGGTAGCTGAAGAAGTGCGGTTACTGTTGACATACCTTCTTCCCAACACACCAGCTGGGACCTTTATTTCAGTGTCGGTGCAATCTATAATGCCCTGTACCTCAAGTAAATGAGTATGTCATAGAAATTCCATATAGTGTTGCATCCATCATGCATGGAACCACATATGATCCTCCACACATTGTGTCATGGTATTGAAAAAACTAATGGAGTATTCTTCAGGCAAATGCCTTTGATATCTAAACTGTGTCCCCTATTGATCTTGGAAAGGTCCCTGTTGCTATGATATGTAAAGCCACATAAATCTTAGTGTCCACTAAAATAGGTCATCCACAACTGCCATGAGTCTGCAGATAAGTTGACACATGTCTACCAGCTGTTGTATGGTTTTCTATCCAGACAGTACTGGTCTACAATTTTGGTGTCATAAAGACTTAAAAGACATGAAATGTTAAACACGGTTGGATGACGCTGTGCTACCAAGGGTGATAATATGTGCCACCGTGGCTAGTTGTGGCTATAATACCTTGCTGATTATACACCTTGTGTAAAGCTGTGTCAACCACTAACATATATCTGCTACTTCTCTATACACAAGAATTTTACTGTGGAAATTGACTGGTGACTGAGCATCACGTCACATTCTTTGTGCTATTTTGAATTACTCTGTCATCTTGTTTTGTCTCATTTGTATACATGGAGCGACTCATATTAATACAGCTCTCCATTACCATCTCACTATAGGACCACTCACATATACTGCAAGTTGTTATGCGGCTCAGCCTCCTGTGAGCGCAATCAATGTGTCTCTGAACCACACAAATGCACACATGTGGCCACTCATTCCACATAATTGCCTACCACAATTTGGCAAATATTTCTAAATCCTGTTCATGGTGTTTTGAGTAAGATGCTGTAACAACACTGCTGATTTATGCTTTTTATAAACCACAAGTGGATATAATGATACATGCACTGAAACTTAATAATGTGCTTAATATTTTCTAATGGATATATTTAGATATTTAAGCTTACATACAAATGATTCTTGCATCGCAATGGTCAGAGAGTTCCTTTTAGCATTCTTAAGACAAGTCAGTTGGGTAATCAATCCTATCTCATACTTTACATGAGCAGATGTGCTAACAGCTGTGAAAAAAAATACAGCATCTTGAATACAAATGTCGACCTTTAGTTCCCTAAATTGTCTAAGTTGCGGTAAAACCTTAATGTGACTGTGAATTATTTTTTTTTTTAGAAAATGTATTATTTTACTGATATTATACTTAGATAATTATATTATGTTTCAGATATTTACTGAGTTTTAAACCAGAATACATAATTTCTATATGTGTCTTATGAACCACATCACTCAAAATGGAGCAGCCTAATGGATATGAATCCCTAACAGTGATTACTACAGCACTGTATTTCCACAGCACTTTGACATTTCCTAGCAATATGATATGGGAAATATGACATGGAACACACAAATCTTGAATGGACTTTGTGATTTCTCACACAGACATTTCACCTTCATCTTCACACTAAGAGTACTATTTCTTCTGTGTCTACATAGGGCTTGTGCAAGTATATTTAAAATGTCAAAAATATTTTATTGAAAAAGTAAAAGACTTTACTAATGATTCTTTTTAATGTATTAATTCATTAGCAAAGCAAATGGGCTGGCAGAAAACTCTTTTTCAGCCATGCCTGATGTAATTACAACTCAAACAGAAGAGATGCTCTCATGTTTGGATGATTTCATCTTACCAAACACATTTTCTTTGAATGTCATTCAGTCAAATGTAAATTGCCAAAAACACTTTCAGCAGTTCTTGAGTTAGTATTGTTCTCCACTGTTGTGCAACCTTGGATTTGGTATATATAAGCTGTGAGTTATGAGCTCCCCCCCCCCCCAGCATTTTTGTTTGTGTGAAAATTAATGAAAGTGGTTTTTCAGCAAATTATTTTCAATCAAATGACATTCAGTGTAAATTTGTTCAATCTATTGACATGAATCCAAACAGAAGATGGCATACCACATATTGCATTGCAAGCATTTAATAGCTGTTAATAACCATATTTCACAGAAAACTAATATAATGCAATTTAACACACTGTAATACTCTAATCCTTTCAGAAGTCATATAGTCATCATTTACAAAAAATTAATATAATAGAACTCTGCACACTATCTCAATGCATTTCTCAGAAGGCTTAAAAGGTAGACTAGCTACTTATTTCACTGTATTTCTGCCTGTAAGTCGTTTTCCAGTTGTGCACTTGCTGTGCTTTATTTAAAAAGTTTAAATTTTCAAATTTCTAATTTTGCAAAGTTTAAATTGAGTTTACTATTCTGGGCTATACACTCAAGTGCATTAGCCTTTTTGTGCTTATTTACTGTATAACTGCATTGTTTAGCCTGATTTAACCAAAAAAAAAATCTATCTTGTTTGCTAATTTCCTGCCTTTTCTAACTAGAATAGTCCAGTTTCCAGACTTTGCTGGTTTCAGGACTTTAGTTTCAGTGTTCAGAGCTATCTAGACCTTGCTGTGGTAGAGGGAGGTCCTATTGCTTACCAGTGGGAGTGGTGAGCATTGTACTGCCTATCTAACACTAGAGGAGTGGTTTCCAGCTCTGAAATTGCAATTTTATTGGCCATTTTGAGATGATTTCTATCCCGTTCAACTTTCTGGCATAAATACGCACACCACAGGGCTAAGGTTAAACTATTCTTGTTGCCAGAAAGTCTGCTCTTTGAGTTTTCCCTTAGAACTAGCTAGTTTACCAGCAGTAGCACTACAATCTGTATACCTGTGACTAGCACTTGCTCTAAAACTTGTTAAAAAGCACTGGGAAGCTTTAATTTGTTACAAGCACTCACCTCTCCTTGGTAATAAGGAGAAAATAGTCATAGGCACTAGACAGCCTACAATTGCAAGTACCTTGCCAAAAAGTAAGGGAAAACAGCTCTTGTACCACACAAAAAAAGCACCTAACCAGGCATGACCAAGGGTCAGCTTCCAGTGATTTCTCCTGTCCACCTGGTGAATCTGGGCATACTGGGGCAATGCAGCAATTGCCTCATGTACACAGACAATCCTCTCCTCCTACCACCAGACACTACAACCTGTGAGAAATGCACTTACATAGCCAAACTGGAAGCAAAGCTCTCTTCAGCCAAGATTGTGCTAGGCGGTCAAGAGGGAAGGTTAACACCCACACAACACCTCAAACAACACATAGTCCTTCAAAACCCACACCACCAAAACCCACACATAGCAACACAAAACCCACATATGCAGAGGCTCTTAACATTAACCTGCCCAAGCAACAAGGACCTCCAAAGCTGAAATGCAAACAAACACCACCCGCAAACACAACCAAAGTGTCACATAGCTCACAACACCAGTGTGCCACCCAACAGCAGCCCCTAAGGCAAGACAATGTACCCAACACTTTAGTCATAGGTGACTCTATAGTCAGGCACAGTGATGTCCCATTCCCCAGGCTGAACAAGGAGAGAATTACAGTTAGTTGCCTGTCGGGTGCCAGGATCTGCCATGTAACACATGCACTCAAGTCACTCCACAACAGGTACAAATATGACTTTGTTATTGTCCATGTTGGAGTGAATTACTTGAGACGTACCTCCCTGGACTACATGAAAAGAGACATGTAGCCCAGGCAGGTATGGCCCTAACCCTGAGTAGCATCCTGCCATCGCCCAGAATGATACCACAGTATAAGGACAAAATTATTGACTTCAATAATTGGCTAAGCTTCTGGTGTCATTCAAAGGGGATCCAGTATCTGTCTGCCTGGGACGACATGATCGACAAACCACAATTCTTTGCAAGAGATGGTTTGCACCTGACACCCCTGGGATTCAGGTTACTGGCTAAGGCTCTTCCCACCTCTATAGTGCCTTTTTTTAGGCAAGGTTCAAAGGACAAAACTACCACCGTAACGGGTACAAGCAAGCAAAATCTTACGGTAATGCTACTCAATGCTAGAAGTCTAATCCTCAAGATGCACTCTCTCAAGGCTCTCCTAAAAATGGGGAACATCGATATCTGTGCAGTAACTGAGACCTGGTTCAAAGCTCCAAAGAGCACCCCTGCAATACCAGGCTGCAACTCATACCACACTTTTCGGCCACCAAATCAGGACTGAAACACTAAAGGTGGAGGAGTGTCCATATTCACCAAGGATATTTACAGCTCCAGGCTGGTTGCCAAACACAATGCATCTGAAATTCTCCAGGTGCAACTAACACTAGGTAAGACTGCAAAACAAATTGTAGCTTGCTACAGATCCCCCACCATGCCCCAAGATTCTCACTATACCTTTCTAAACATACTGGAAAATATTAAGATACAACCAAACACCCTAATACTGGGTGATTCCAACTACTCTGCCATTAACTGGGAAAACTACTCTTGTACCAACACCTTTGCTCAACAGATCTTGGAATTCATAAATTCCAATGCCCTAGAGCAACTAATTCATAGTCCTACCAGGGGTACCAATATTCTAGACTTGGTCATTACTAACATGGGAGATCGCTGCTCCACACCAGTGGTCACCCCCTCATTGGTCAGATCAGACCATAAGTTAATCATCCTTGATATCCACATCCCACCCCACTCCCCTTTAAGGAAACCTCTGTAAAAAGAATTTTCCAAAGCCAACTTCATGCTTCTCAAGTCAGAAGTAACAAACTTCATGGCACCCATGCAGATGGGAAGTGGAAATTCAACTGCTGAATCCTACACTAAGGTGCTGTACGAGCACATTCACTTGTGCATGGACCGAGCCATCCCAAATAGAACCAAGATGCTGTCCTCTAAGAAAAGAAAGCTAATCTGGTGGTCCCCTGCCATAAACAAGCTGTACAACAGAAGGAAGAAACTGTTGCAGAAAAGAGGAAGAACCCAGGATTCAAAAAACTCCCTCACCAGCCTCAGTAGAAAGCTGAGATCCCTCATAAAATCTTCTAAAGCTAGTTACGAAAACAAAATTGCCAGATTCCAAAGACAACCACAAGGCATTCTATAGCTATGTCAAGAATCTAAATGGCAATACTCAGATCTGCTCTGAGCTACAGCAGAATGGCACTATTTATATTGACCCCAAGGGTATTGCAAATATCCTGGCAGATAGATTAAGTGCCAGCTTCACCCTCCCTCACCCCCTAAAGAGCCCATCTCAATATCAAAAGAATGCCAAATTCAGGTAATCACGGCCACTCAGATAAAAAACGCACTCTCCAAAGCCAAGAATACAGCATCCATGGGACCAGATGACATCCCAGGCTGTGTACTGCATGAACTACAAAATGGACTGACACCTCACCTATGTGTCATGTTTAATCATAGCCTCACCTCAGGCTTCATGCCCACAGAGTGGCGCACAGCTACAGTCATCCCACTCCACAAGGGAGGATCCACTTTGGATCCCCGGAACTACCATGCTATCAGTCTGATGAGCCTGATCTGCAAGGTCATGGAATGTATTATAATGGAATTTATAAACAAAGACATTGGCAAGATTCAAACACTGGACCCCAACCAGTTTGGGTTCGTGAAGGGCCGATCTTGCTTCCTGAACCTGATGGACATCTTTGAATCAGTCTCCAGAGCCATGGACGAGGGTAAGGGGTTCACACCATCTACTTAGCCCTTGCCAAGGCTTTCGACACTAACCCCACTCTGGAATCATAGATAAACTTACTAAGCTGGTCATTAATCCCTATGTCACTCGATGGGTTGCAAACTGGCTTACCGACAGAACACACACTGTAAAAGTAGCCAACTCCAAATCCAGCTCCAGACAAGTGACAAGTGGTGTACCGCAGGATTCTGTCCTGGGACCACTCTTGTTTGGCATCTAATTCTCTGAAGTACAGGCCAACACTAAGGGACTCTAGCTTACAAAGTTCGCAGATGACTGCAAGCTTGGAGCCATTACTGAATCTCCAAATGATGTGGATATACTACAAAAGGGCCTAATGGAAACAGATGCCTGGTGCCAGAGCCATGGGCTCAAGATAAATGCCAAAAAATGTATAGTTGTGCCCTTTGGGAAAAAATACATACCTGTGAACTACCACATAGGTGACAGTACACTAAACATGGAAAGTGTGATAAGAGACCTAGGGACACAGGTGGAGAGTGGTCTCACCTTTGATAACCACATAGCCACAACAGTTAGAAAATCCTTTTACATGGCACACCTCATCACTAAGGGCTTTTCATCCAGATAAAAGAAGGTCATTGTCCCTCTGTACTCATCCCTCATTAGACTCATTATAGAATACAATGCCCCGTTTGGTATGTACTACACAAGACATCTGCAACAACTAGGAAGGCCACAGAAATACCTCACAAAAAGAATCACAGGCCTAAAACAGATGCCTTATGCTGACCATCTAAATAAACTCCAGCTATACTCTGTCACATATCGCCTGCTCAGATGCGATCTCTGCCTAACATACAAGGCCATGTCAAAGCCAGAGTTGTTGGACATGCTACACGTAAAGAAATCCCAATCTCTCTGAGCCACATGCTCCAGGGATCTTAACCTTGTCATCACGAAGAATAGAACATGCTGGAGGGATAGGTTCCTGACCCAGAGACTCCCCATACTCTGGAATAGACCACCCATACATGTCAGGCAGAGAGCCTCAATCACCCTGTTCAACAGGAACCTTGACGATTGGATGGGAGATAGAAAATTCACCCCGGGGATCACATCAGTAGCCCTGCTAGACAGGGGTCCAGGAAAGTAAATATTTGTGGGAAGCAATAGCCAGGGAATTGTTATGGCTAGGCTTGTATAGGCCCTAGGACCGGCAGCCTAATACCTACCTATGAACCTATGAATAAGCCAGAACAGGCATGTATTTAATGCATTCAGATACTGACATTTGATTGTTCATTTAATCATTCATTTATTATTATTTTACTCAGTAGAGTAGTCATTATACTTTTGTGTGTTTATTGTAATAGCTGTTTTATCCTGTTCATGGTCATATGGAATGCCTATCCTGACAAGATATGAATATGAATCACCTATCCTGGTAAAAAACAGAGATAAAGTAACAAAGAACATTATGTAGGATGTCAGTCTATTGCAGAACATACACTTTCATGCACACCACACAGCTAGATACAAACTGAACATTACCAGTTCGCCAATTTATGCACACCTGAGGTGCTGGAGAAAACTTATGGAGACAATGAAGACATACGGATGTCATTCAGAAGGCAGTCCAGCTGAAAACCAATCCTGTGAGACAAATTACATGAAGGAGCACAATTATGCTTAGAGATCCATGTAAATATTATACCCAAATTGTAATTTCAAGGGAAAACATCTAACACTCATCTCAAAAATGAAATTGGCCAAGTTATTTTTCCCTTTTTACTGTTGTTCTTTAGGTGGTACCATATTTCCAGTGACAGAATATGTAACTTTAGATAAGACAGATGCATTAGTTTTAGTTGAAAGACAATCTAAATACAAGTATATTCTGAATATATGTTGGCAAGCAGAAATTATATGTGCTTCATTCAAAAAAAAGCCAACAAATTTGAGGTTTACAGACTCACACTGTAGTGCCAAGGTCTAGCTGTTTTTCTTTGTGGCAGAAAGTAATCAGTCTGGTTTAATCTAGCTGACAGCATTCCTGCAAAACTGTTATTTTTGTTGTCTGACAGAGCTGAATATTTGTTACTGTTTGTGACCCTTCAGTTTGTAGTGAGATCGTTTGTCTAGAGAAGACTAGTTGTTTTTCTTTGTAGCAAAAAGTAATCAGTCTGGTTTAATCTAGCTAAAAGCATTCCTGCAAAACTGTTATTTTTTATTGGATAATTGAGCTGGTTTCTGTTTCTCTGCCTTTAATAGTCAGTGTTTGAAACTAGTTATACTTGTTTGCTCAAGCTGTTCATAGCTGCTGAGAGACTGGCCCTCACCTTTTCCCCTGCTGTGATATTGGAAAAAGGTAAGTGTTTATTTTCAATTGTTTTCTCCACTTCTGTTTTACTACATATCTCTGTAATCTGTACCACCGTAATCTTGGTGGCTTTGAGGTGCTCGCCTCTGGTATAAAGTTGCTACTGGACACTCCCCCCACTCACATTACATCAGCTTATTCTACTGTTTATAGTGACAATTTAGTAAAGGCCCACCTCTTTAGCTTCTGAACCTTGAATTATTTCATTATCATCTGTCTCTTCACTTTCTATTACAAAAAAAAAAAAAACTGTACCTCTTTATACTTCATTTTGCTGTTTGCCATATTTATTACTGCTTGTTGGTAGCCTCACTAAATTGATGACAGTATTCTACTGAATCGTTGCTTTATTAGTGCTGTCTGTTACTGTTGTGATTTGTGAGCTATTGTTTCAAAGCAATCTACTGATTAACTATATTTCATTGTTATCTACTGCAATTCATTACTGTTTAACTGCATTTTACCGCATTTCGTTGCTGTTTAACTGTTTTTTTTTCATACTGCAAGTGCTATTCTTTTGACAATAAGTAATTAATCTGTGCTTCATTGTAAGTTTTTTCTTACTGAGTTCTTGACATTAAAATTGAGTAGCATAGTTTAAATACAGGTCTGCAGCATCCAGAGTTTCAGCAGTAACAGTACCAGTAGTTATTCGTTATAACCACCCCTCCTGGTATGATTGTAGGGCAATTTCCTGTGCCTTTTCTTGCTAATCTGGTGCACTTGGGCATTCTAAGACAGTGTGGCAACTGTATAATGTACACAGACAATGCTCTCCTGTTACCTGCCAACACTCATACATGTGAGAGATGCACTTATATCACCAAACTGGAAAGAGTGCACACTCCAACCAAGACCGGACTAGCTGGTCAAGCGGAGAAGGTCAACACCAACCATCGCAACCCACACATAGAAACACAAACCATACACCCACCTTTGCATAGGCTCTCAATAAAAAGTTATCCAAACAACAGAGACCCCCCAAGACAGAAATGCACTCCACCACCACAACACAACACCAACCCCAGAACACATAGCTCACCACCACAGTGTGCCCATCAACCTAAGCCCTTAAGGCAAAACACTTTGCCCAATGTACTAATCATAGGAGACGCAATTGTGAGACACACTGATGTCCCACTCACTAGGCTGAACAAGGAGAAGGTGACAGTCAGTTGTCTATCAGGTGTCAGGATCCACCACATAACACATGCACTCAAGTCACTCCACAACATGTACAAATATGACTCAGTCATTGTCCATGTGGGTTTGAATGACCTGAGACGTACCTCCCTGGACTACATGAAAAGAGATGTGATGGAACTCTTGGATTATGTGGCTCAGGCAGGTATGACCCTAGCCCTGAGCAGTATTCTACCATCACCCAGAATGATACCACAGTATGAGCAAAAAATGATTAACTTCAACAATTGGATAAGTTTCTGGTGTCATTCTAAGAGGATCCAGTATCTGTCTGCCTAGGATGACATGATTGACAGACCATGATGCTTTGCCAAAGATGGCCTGCATCTGTCACCCCTGGGATTCCGGATACTGGCTAAGGCTTTTGCCACCCCTATAGTGCCATTTTTAGGCAGTGTTCCAGAGACCTAAATTCCACTGTAACAGCTATAAACAAACGCAATCTGAGGGTCATGCTGCTCAATCCTAGAAGTCTAAATCACAAGATGCACTCACTCTAAGCTCTCCTCAAAATGAAAGATGTCAACATCTGTGCTGTAATGGAGACCTGATTTAAAGAGGCAGAAAGCACCCTGCACTTCCAGGCTACAACTCATTCCATACCGTTCAGCTCCAGAATACAGCAGGAAGCTCCAAAGGCGGTGGTGCCTCAATATTCTTAAAGGATATGCACACCTCTAGACTGGTAGCCCTGCATAATGCATCTGAGATACTTCAGATACAACTAACACTGTGTAAGACGGCGATACAAGTCATAGCCTGCTACAGAACCCAAAACATGTCCCTAGACTCTCACTCCAAGTTCCTAAGCACCCTGGAGTCTATCAAAGTCCAATCCAATGCTCTCATACTGGGTAACTTCAACTACCCTTCCAACAACTGGGAAAACTATTCAAGTACCAATGTTTTCTGGAATTTATCAATTCCAATACCCTGGACCAGCTCATTCTGACCCCCACTAGAGGAATTAACATCCTCAACCTGGTTATCACCCACATGGGAGACCGTTGCTCCACACCTATAGTCAGTTCCTCCCTGGTTAAATCCGATCACAAACTGATCACCATGGAAATCTCCATCTCACCTACAACCCCTGCTAAGGTGACCACCCTGAAAAACTTCTCTAAAGCTGACTTTAGGCTCCTAAAAACTGAGGTGGCTAACTTCTTTGCACCTATGCCAATGGAAAATAGCTGCATGACTGCAGAATCATACACCAATGCACTGCACGAGCATGTATACAAATGCATGGACCTTTCCATACCAAACAGAACTAAGACGCTCTCCTCCAAAAAAAGGAAGCCAATCTGGTGGTTCCCAGCCATCAATAAACTCTACAACAGGGGGAAAAAACCTGTTGCAGAAAAAAATAAAGTCACAAGGCTGGAAACCTTCCTTATCAGTCTCAACAAAAAGCTGAGATTCCTTATTAAATCCACTAAAGCCAGCTATGAAGGCAGAATTGTGGCTGACTCCAAAGACAACCACAAAGCCTTCTATAGCTATATCAAAAACCTCCAAGGCAGTACCCAGATTTGCTCTGAGTTATTGCACAATGGCACCTCCTATACTGAGCCAACAGATTTAGCCAACATACTGGCCGACAGATTCTCTCCCCCAGCAAGGGACCTATCAAAATACCAGAAGAAAGCCTGGTAACCACCATTTCTGTGCCACAGGTAAAAGCTGCATTGTCCTAAACCAAGAACACAGCATCCATGTGACCTGATAATATCCCTGGCTGCATCCTACATGAGCTTCAAAACAAGCTGGCACCACATCTGTGTGCCCTGTTCAATCATAGCCTTACCTCAGGCTATGTCCCTAATGGATGGAACACTGCTACAGTCATTCTGCTCTATAAAGGGGGACTAACTACAGACCCTGGTAATTATCGCCCATTAGCCTGTCGAGTCTGGTATGCAAAGCTATGGAGCACATCATCATGGACCTGCTTAACAAAGCTTTCTCCAAACTCTTGACCCCACACAATTTGGCTTTGTCGAGGGGAGATCCTGCCTGCTGAACCTGGTTGACTTCTTTCGAGACAGTCACCAGGGCTGTGGATGAGGGTGAGGCAGTACATACAGCCTACCTCAACCTGGCCAAGGCCTTTAATATCATTCCCCACTCAGGTATCATTGATAAACTCAGCAAACTAGGCATCAACCCTGACATCACTAGGTGGGTTGCAAATTGGCTTACAGACAAGACCAACAGAGTGAAAGTTGCAGATTCCAAGTCAGACTGTCTACCAGTCACAAGTGGAGTCCCACAGGGCTCGGTCTTGGGCCCTCTCCTGTTTGGCACCTAATTCTCAGAAGTCCAGGCCAACACAGATGGACTCTGGCTGACCACCTTTGCTGATGACTGCAAGCTAGGCATCATTATCAACTCCTCAAGTGATGCAAACGTCCTACAAAAGGGCCTTTCTGAGACCAATGACTGGTGTCGGAACCATGGCCTGAAGCTTAACACCAAAAAATGTGTTATCATTCCCTTTGGAAAAAAATCAGTTGCCAAGAATTACCATGTTGATGGGAGCCCACTGAACACTGATGATAAGAGATCTGGGCACCCAGGTTGACAGCCACCTCACCTTCAACCACCACATTGCCACTGTGATCAGAAAGTCCTTCTACGTGACACATCTTATAACCAAAGGTTTCGCATCCAGGAAGAAAGAGATCATCATCCCTTTCTACTCATCCTTCATTATACCAGTCATCGGATATAATGCCCCATTTGGCATGTACCTGACCAGACACTTGCAACAGCTGGAGAGGCCACAAAAGTACCTCACAAAAAGGATATAGGTCTTAAACACATGTCCTACATGGACAGACTCAAGAAATTTCAGCTGTTCACAGTCTCTTATCATCTAGGTGATCTCTGCTTGACTTACAAAGCCAAGTCCGACCCCGCTATACTTGATATGCTACACCTAAAGAAATCCCAATCCCCCAATGCCAAATGCACCAGAGATCGCAACCGTATTACCACAATTAACAGAACATGCTAGAGGGACAGGTTCATCTCCCAAAGATTGCCCATACTCTGGAATAAGCTTCCTATTCATGTCAAGCAGAGCACCTCACTGGCCCTCTTTAAGAGAACTCTTGACAAGTGGATAGGTAACAGAAAGTTCACCCAGGGATCACTCTAGCTGCCCTACTGAATAGGGGCACTGTGAACTAACATGAGGTGGCACGGTGCTTGGGCAATTTTTTTGGGCTAGGCTTGTAAATGCTCCAGGGCCATTGGCCTATGAACCTATGAAGGTACCCACAAAACCTTGCATTTGATGATCAGATCAATAAAACCTGAATCAAAAAATTCTATTATCCAGGTACCTGAATCTCCTAAATACTATTCTTAGATGCTATGCAGTTATGATCGCTGATTAAATCACCTTAAGTGCTTGATTTTAAAAAAATCTACTAGCTAACAAAAAAAACTAGTGCAGTTATAACATAAATTAGTTATCTCTGCATTGTAAAATGATGACTGTAACACACTAAAATATCTACATAATATTACATTTTAATTAAAATCTAAACGCTAAAAGAGACTTAAACTTTTATTAATTTATTTTATGATAAACATTTTGGTAACCCTTTTGCCCAGATGAGATAAGGCCTATTTTCATGGAGGCATTTGAACACTGTCTGATTAACTGAATTCTTCAGTGTTCCATTGTAGCCAAGCAGATACAGAGGAAATCAAATCCAGGACTAAAGGATGCAGCTCCTTTACTGGATTCTAATCCATAACCTTAATCCTCTGATCTAATTTTTTTTTTAGTTGTTTATATAACACACTGCTAAAGAAATGCAAACACAAAAAGTTCTCATTGCAATTCAAAGCATAAACATAAGTAAAGTATACTTTGCAATTCATAATTTTTGTAAGGTGACAAGTAAACTGCAACCCCACACCCTCTCAATTAAATATAACAACTCAGAAGTTAGTGCACATTTAGGATGCAGTGCTACTTTCATTTCTAAGCAATTTGATTCCTGTGCATGAGGCTGCATTATTTAAAATTTAAAATACATATGATGGCATACATTAGTGCAGAAGGCCATACACAGAGGATGGTAGGGTCATTAATGCATCAGGCAGTACACAAGGGGTACCAGGGGCATTACAGCAACAGGCAGTACACAGAGAATGGCAGGGGCATAAGTGCAGCAGGCAGTACACAGGAGATGGCAGGGCATCAGTACATTTGGCAGTAAATAGGAGATGGCAGGGCATCAGAGTATCAGGCAGTAAACAGGGGATGGCAGGTTATCAGTGCATCAGGCAGTAAACAAGGGATGGTGGAGGCATCAGTGCATCAGACAGTACACAGGAGATGATAGGGGCATCAGTCCATCAGACAGTACACAGGGGATGTTAGCATACCTCTCAGCTGTCCCAAATTACTAAGGTTTTACTGAGTTTTGGGGTCCAAATGCCACAATTCCCGAGTGGCACCCCTTCAGTTCTGATTTTTCCAGCTTTTATTTACATTTTTTTCTGCTATCTGACCTGACGTCATCACGTATGCGATGACGTCAGTGCTGTCAGCCTATCAGAATTGAGCTCTTCTGGCTGTTGAATTGGATCTGCAAGCGGGAATGGGAACCAGAAAGGACTTCGATGGTGGTGCAGTTGCATCTGCATGAGCGGGACTGCATTTATATGCTGATGCTGGAAATTGTGAGAGCGACCAGGACTGTTGGAAACTCTGGGACTATTTGTGTGAACCAGATTTATTTGCTGCATTGTAGGACTGCTGTTGGAAGCTTTGTGAGCGAGATTTATTTGCTGCATTGTAGGACTGCTGTTGGAAACATTGAGGAAGCTTTCAGATAAGGACTGCAGAGCTGCTTTCAGGTATTCTGTCCTGAAACATTGAAGAAATTTTCAGGTATTCTTGTGTGTGTGTGCGTGTGTGTGTGTGTGTGTGTGTGTGTGTGTGTGTGTGTGTGTGTGTGTGTGTGTGTGTGTGTGTGTGTGTGTGTCTGTACATGTGTGCACATGTTTCTCTATAGTTTGACAAAACTGACAGCTATTGCCTATATACACTGCAAAATCTTCCACATAGCAGCAAACCTCAGTTCTAAGGTCTATGCTGTGTATAGGTATAAGTAAGGTGACAGATGGAAGTGGTAATGTGAGCAACCACTGTGCCTGTGGTGTATGTTTTCAAGTTTTAACTAGATTTCCTAATGGCATCACCATTCTTTGTAAATACTTTGTGGAACAACTGCAAAACTGAATTAAATTATTCTCATGCCTTCGGGTTCTGACTCTCTGTGACATCACTTAGATCAAATCCATTTGACTTTGTTACAGTTGAAAGTGCACATTTATTTATTAATACATTGTGTGTGTGCTTGCATGGTAACATCGATTGAATCAAATCCCAATAACTTTGTTACAGTTGAAAGAGCAATATTAGATATTAATATGACTTTTGCATGTGTGTGCACACTACTGACAGTGAGAGGGAGAGAGATGAAGTAGGGAGCAACCTTCCGTAGTTCTTGGAGCATATTTCTAAGGTTAAAAGTCACCCTCACGGCTACTGCCAGCCCTTTTTACATTCCTCAATGTCTCTATTAACACGAACCGATGACTGGAGGGTTGTTCCTGGTTCTTAGCCAATTGGTGAGCGCAATGCCTTCTTGCAGTACTTGGGAACGGGAGAACTGACTGAAGAGGGTAATGAAGTTTTGTTTGTGCCATTATCTACCTATTGTTTATATACTCAAATGTGAGAAATGCTTGCAATTAGCACCTTAAACAGAAAGCTCTAAAAGAGGATTAACTACTACCAAAATGAACCGAAATGAGAAGAAAGGTGCACATTGGTGGTGGGACCATGGGAGATAATATAAAGGGGTGATGTTAACAATTTTGGGCGTTCTCAAAATTTCAAGTGGGGCTCTGAAAGGTAAACTGGGCGGCCGGTCACACTTAATAAAGTTGGTTGGAGTTTTACTGTAGGAGACATTTGGGACCAGACTGCATCAGTGGAGACCCCCCTCAATTTTTTTTATATAATTTCAGTTAAGTGTTTACTGTATCAAAGAAGTTAAATCTGAATTATGGAGCACTGCTGAGTTGTATAGATAGGCACAAAAATGATTTACTCAAGGAAGGCGTTGCAGTATTGCGTTAGCGGTACAGATAGAATGTGAGTATCTTAGGAAGAGATCATTCATTTAATACACTGTGCATATTGAGGAGTATAACATTTGGATCATTTCTAATATTTTAAACTGATTTTGATAAGAGGTTTTGCAGCATGGTTGTAGATACAACTAAATGCATGTATGTAAATGCAAAAGAAATACATGTATTTAGTCTGTATATTTATTTATCCTTTCCTGCTGAAAGGTGTGAAACTGTTTTTATATTTGGAACTGTGTTTTTATAGTTGTCTTTGCTGAGCTTTCAGAATGAGCTAGATGACTCCTGCAGAGTCTGTGCATATTTACTGATACAGGTGGATTATAGAAGTTTGAGTAGACTTATGACGGAAATGTTCTGAACTGGGCAGTTTTGTCATTACTGGTTCATGCATTTTGTTTCCATTGTTTACTGGAAAATTTTTTCAAAACAGTAAATTTAAAATATACTCTAATAAGTGTGCTGTATTATACAAGGAATATAATTTAGTACACTCAGGAAGGTGTATCAAAGAACACATGTATGTTTTGTGTGCAAGGGGTCTATGATTTGAAAACAGCCCAAAGGTAATCTTTATCTCCCACTGCCCAGATGCATTTTCTTTGAATATGGGTTTCAATGCTGTTTCAATGAATGTGAGATTCAAAGGCAGAGAAGTTTTAATGCTAAGTCTATTTTGATTATGAGACTGTATTGCTTTGTTTAGCAGATGCCTATTAGTGTCTGTGCTATAAAATGTAAAATAAAAGTTTTAAATGAAATCCTAATAATAATTGTAGATATAAAGCAGTATGCACATTACAGTGTTTATGGTAAATGGGGCAAAATAGCCAAGTAATGGGACATTGTAATGTCTGCAGGGGTGAGGGCTGTGTATGGGGAGCCGCATTCAGCCATGATTTTGTGAGGGATAAAGGGTGGCAAACTCAGACAGCCCCAGGCAGCACAAACTCTAGCTACACCACTAGTCAGTAGGCCATGGAGAATGACCTTTGGAGATCCTAGCAAACTATAATATTCTTTTGCTAAGATTAGAATATTGCCTACCATTAAATGCCTTACTTTTATCACAAAACCCACATACTGTAGGTCACCAAAAACAAAAACCATAAGGTTCGTCATCTTCTTCCTTCCCAGTGAACATCATTGGTACACATTTAAAAGAAAATGGTTACTATTTACTACACGGTCTGGGGCGATATTTTGGTTGTTCTTCAGTTTGTGTTTGAAAGTTGGTATCCCGTAATTCTACTGGAGCGGGTGGGCTTACATAATTATGTATGCAAATTTTATGTTAATCAGTGTACAGATTTGTACCTATTTTCCACGGGCCTTTGTCCAAATTTTTGATGTTTCTAGGTTGAGAGGTATGGAAGGTAGGGACATCAGTGCATCAGGCATTAAACAGAAGATGGCAGCAGCATGAGTGCATCAGACAGTACACAGGGGATGGTCGGAGCATCAGTGTATCAGGCGGTAAACAGGGGATGGTAGGGGCATCAGTGCATCAGGCAGTAAACAGGGGATGGCAGGGGCATCATTGTATCAGGCAGTACTCGGAGGATGGCAGGAGGCACACCCATATGCAAACACATCCATTCTTTCTAATTTATAGAATCATCTGATTTCATCTATCTGTAAGAAATTTTTGAAGTCCTTTCATTTTGTCAATAATTCATCCAGTTCTGTGACAATTCAATGATTCAGTTTCATGTTTTATGGATTAAAAAAAAAACACCTTGCCATCTCCAGCAAAATATGGATATAACATGGATACATATATAATGAAAGACCTCAATCACTAAATACTCATCAATACCTAACTACTTATAACATCAAATAAGCACACTGTAAGCCCTACAATGAAAAATAAGTTAGACAAATAATTTAAATTAATTCAATCTTTCCGATATGGTAGCTCCTCAGCTGTCTTCTTAATTCATTCAGAGAATGAGCACAAAACATCTATTAATCAACAAAAATATAAATGCAGAGACAAAAGGTACAAGTTGTGTATTATAGAAATGACGAGACCCATTTGCAATTCTATGTTAGGATTTTTTATACAAGTATTAATGGTAAGTGTCTACAAACTGCAGCCATTCAGTCATTAAGATTTTTGTGGATGCTTTCTTTTGTGTGACTAAATGGACTCTGCTCATTCATCTATAAATCCCTGATGTTTGACTTAATAAGGACTTATCTCACTGTCTTAAACTGGTTGGGATTCAACTCACCAAATGAAATTAAAAGTAAGTGTTTTGTAGGGGAGTGAGCTCCTTGCACCTCCCATCTGGAGGCAAGCCTGCTCTTCACACCTTTTGTGTTGGGGGAGAAAGCCCCTTAACCTTCCCAAACATATACATCAATATATGTATCTATAGCTATAACTATATCTATTAGCATATCTATATCTATATCTGTATCTATATGTATATCTATATCTTATAGGTTCATAGGTAGGTACTAGGCTATCTGCCCGAGGGCATTTATAAGCCTAGCTAGAGTGTGTCGGCTTTTGCCATTGATTAATTAACTGATCCTCTGTCAAACAGAGCCAATGAAGTGATCTCAGGGGTGTATTTTCTGTTACCCATCCACTCGTCAAGGTTTCTCTTGAAGAGTGTTAGTGAGGAGGTCTGCCTAATGTAGTTTGGAATTTTGTTCCAAAGCATGGGGAGTCTCTGTGATAGGAATCTATCCCTCCAGCATGTTCTATTTATTGTTGTGGTGAGGTTTAGCTCACTAGGCGTGGCTCGCAGTGACTTGGATTTCTTTAGGTGGAGCATGTCCATTAATTCTGAGTTGGACATGGCTTTGTAAGTCAGGCAGAGATCACCTCTGAGTAAGCAATATATCACTGAGTACATCCGAAGTTTTTTCAGTCGGGCTGCATAGGACATATGTTTGAGGCCAGTAACCATCTTGGTGAGGTACTTTTGTGGTCTCTCCAGCTGTTGGAAGTGTCTTGTGAGGTACATCCCAAATGGGGCATTGTACTCTATGATGGGTCTGATGAGTGACGAGTACAGGGGCACTATAACCTCTTTATTTCTAGATGCGAACCCTTTAGTAATTAGATGGGCCACATAGAAGGATTTCCTAACTACTTTGGCAATATGATTGTCAAAGGAGAGATTACTATCTACCTGGGTCCCCAGATCTCTTATTACCTCTTCTGTATTAAGGGGGCTGCCACCTATGTGGTAATTTGTGTGTGTTTTGTTTTTCCCAAATGGGATGACTATGCATTTTTTGGCATTTAGCTTGAGGCCATGACTTTGACACCAGGTGTCTGTCTCAGTAAGGCCCTTTTGGAGGATGTCCGTGTCAGTCGGTGAGTCAATTATGGCTCCCAGTTTGCAGTCATCAGCGAACTTGGTTAGCCATAGTCCTCCTGTGTTTGCCTGTACTTCTGAGAAGTATATGCCAAACAGTAGGGGTCCCAGGACCGAGCCTTGCAGGATACCACTTGTGACTGGTTTAGAGTCGGACCTGGAGCCTGCTATTCTTACCATGTGAGTTTTGTCTGTAAGCCAGTTGGCAACCCATCTCATAACGTAGGGGTTGATGTTCAGGCTGGTGAGTTTTTCTGCAATACCCAAGTGGGGAGTGGTATTGAAAGCCTTGGCAAGGTCAAGGTAGGCTGTGTGAACAACCTTTCCCTCTTCTATGGCCTTGGTGACTGTCTCGAAGAAGTCAACCAGGTTTAGTAGGCATGATCTGCCCTTAACAAAGCCGAACTGGGTTGGGTCAAGTGTTTGGAGGTTCCCAATGTCTTTGTTAATGAGTTCCATGATGATGCGCTCCATAGCCTTGCAGACCAGGCTAGTCAAGGTTATGGGGCGATAGTTGTGGCCCACTATATTACACCTATAGTACTCACAGTCACACAATCACAAACAAGGGAGAACTCTCCCAAAACCACATAATCCGTGTTGGTGTACACTTAGATACTACACTATCAGGGATTTCCTGTATAAAACAGTTATCAGGGAGTTCAACATTGGGAAGCTGACCTCAGAATCTGAAGCCTTTGGACTGTCGTGACTTGTGGGAAGTCTAGGAAAAAAACAGCTCCACCAGATTAAATTCATTATGGCTTCTTGTGATATGAATCTCCCTGTGAGTTTTACTTTAAAGCCTATGAAAAACTTTGCCCATCCATGTAAGATCCATAGTGTATTAGCCATTTTAAGGAGATGGTGATTTACTCTGCCATCCAGAATTCAGGTCATGATTTGCTCTGTGCATAAGTTCTTATAGCTGGCAAACACCACTTTGTAATGGAACTTTGTCTAATTAGTATCTACAGATACATGATAATATTTTAAGCACTCTTTGACCGTTCTTAGATTAACTCTTGTTGAGCACTCAAGCATATGCTACACTTTGCACTTAGGACTTGCATGTTGCTCAGTGATGAATTTAACTAGGTCATTTTGCCCTTCTCAATATATGGATTTTTCACTGTGCTACTATTTCCTGTGACAAAAATACATCACTTATGATCTGTATTCGTAACTCCCAACTTCTTAGCACAAAAAATCTGGACAAAGCCAGACATAAGGGGGGGGGGCACAGGCCTAAAAATAGAGACAGATTTAAATTTAATTATTGTTTTTATGAATTTAGAAAGTTGTTAGGATGCCTGGTTTTTATTAGCATGCATTTTCTAAAATATATAAAGTCTGAAACTCAAATGCCTGTCATTATTTAATGATATAATTTGTCACTATTTGACAGAAAAAAATCAAAGTTTATGAGGAACATACCAAAAATATAAGGCACAAATGTAGAAATTTGAGAGGTATGTTTGTATTTATAATAAAATACCATCATACTACATTTGTTGCTATTATTTATTTTTTCATTCTGGAAATACATTTTATTAACCCCACCTGTCTAAAAGTCATATACCCAAACATTTTGTGACAGAATTTTATGCACCTTTGCAGACTGTCACAGCCAAGTGCACATGTAACATAAATTCCATACATTTACAGGGCTCTTATTTAACTAAATTTTCACAGCATAGTGTACTGGTCCCCATGTGCTGACTGGGCCTCATCTGTGATTTTTAAGCATGCGGGTAAGTAATTAACTGCATGTAGAAATTTTAAATGATGTTTTACAGTTATCACTGCTGCTTTTTATTGCACATGCTATGGATAAAATTATCCCTCTTCTGATAAGTAAACATTATTTTGAGTTCTGCTGCTGTAACAAAACAGCAAAGATGTTTGGCATATGCTGAATTTGTCAGCCTGGTAAAATATGAAATGGACATTTTTCTTCTAAGAGGTGCAGCCTGTGAAATTTTGATGGCAGTTTTGGTCTTATGTAGATATTTCCACAATAATACAGCTCCTGCTATAGGTCTTTATCCCTGCAACTATCTAACATATTGCTGTAAACATTTATGTGATGCTTATGTGCGTATTCATTTATAACACAGGATAACATGAGTTTTTGTACAGAAAAGAAAATGCAAGTTAGTGTGAAGAAATCAGTTTCTCAATAGTTTTAATGCTCACACATTTGTTTGGTATATTCACAGTGGGAGAAGTTAATATATTTTTGTGGGAAATGTATACTGATTTTAGTTTTTGTGTACTATC
Source organism: Protopterus annectens (assembly GCF_019279795.1). Taxonomy (NCBI): domain Eukaryota; kingdom Metazoa; phylum Chordata; order Ceratodontiformes; family Protopteridae; genus Protopterus; species Protopterus annectens. The sequence goes on from NC_056746.1 coordinate 328,608,210, forward strand.
AGTATTTATTTGTTACATATTTTATCTGTACTTTGAATAAAATTACTATAACTGTCTTCATATTTAGTGTGATCAGATAACTGTAGTGTGTCAGATTTTGGCATAACAAAAGCTGAAATTGATGTATTGTGAAAACAGGATGAAACATAAAAAATAGCTGTGAATTTGTTCTATAAAATATCACAGAAGTTAGTTTTGCATGGGGATTAAATAGCTGCGATCTACACATATGGATTAAAAAGCTGTGATCTACACATATGGATTAAATAACTAAGATCTACACATGGATTAAAAAACTGTGATCTACACATATGGATTAAAAAACTGTGATCTGCACATATGGATTAAATAGCTGTGATCTACACATATGGATTAAAAAGCTGTGATCTACACATATGGATTAAATAACTAAGATCTACACATATGGATTAAAAAACTGTGATCTGCACATATGGATTAAATAACTAAGATCTGCACATATGGATTAAATAGCTGTGATCTACACATATGGATTAAATATCTATGATCTGCACATAGAGATTAAATAGCTATAGGTTCATAGGTTCATGTTCATAGATAGGTAATAGTCTATCGGCCCTCGGGCCTATATAAGCCTAGCCAAAAAAGTTCCCTGGCTTTTGCCACCCAAGACAATTATTTTTCTTGTGCCCCTGTCGAGCAGAGCCACAGAAGTGATCCCTGGGGTGAATTTCCTATTTCCCATCCAGTTATCAAGATTTTTTCTTAAAGAAGGCTAATAAGGAGCTTTGTTTGACATGAATGAGTAGTCTGTTCCCGAGCATGGGAAGTCTCTGGGACAGGAATCTATCCCTCCAGCATGTTCTGTTTATTCTGGTGACAAAGATTAGGTCTCGGGAGTGTGTAGCTCAGAGAGATTGGGATTTATTTAAGTGTAGCATGTCCAACGGATCTGGGTTTGACATGGCTTGTATGTTAGGCAGAGGTCACCTCTGAGTAGGCAATATGCGACGGAGTAGACCTGGAGTTTTTTGAGATGGTCTGCATATGGCATCTGTTTGAGGCCGGTGATCCTCTTAGTGAGGTATTTCTGTGGCCTTTCTAGTTGTTGTAGATGTATTGCGAGGTTCATGCCAAATGGGGTATTGTACTCTATAATGGGTCTGATGAGGGATGAGTAGAGAGGAACAATGACCTCTTTTTTTCTGGAGGAGAACACCTTTGTGATGAGGTGTGCCATGTAGAAGGATTTCATGACTACTGTGGTGATGTGATTATCAAAGGAGACACTACTGTCCACCTGTGTCCAAAGGTCTCTTATCACACTTTTGGTGTTTAGTAGGCTATCACCTATCCCTATGTCCCATCCCTATGATCTGTACATAGGAATTGGAGCTCCTCCATAAGACAACACTGTAAGCAAGTTGTGCCAGTAATGATACCCTTTTCATGGCTAATTTCCCCTTATCCAAGTTGGTGCCACCGTGTAGTTTTTATATATAAGGTCAGGGGGTTACCCCCCTACACACATTGGTGGGATAAGGGGGGCTTGCCTCATGTAAAAACACTTTACAGAAAGTTTTCTGGACTTTTTTCAGGGAATGCAGTTAAAAGTCTTTGATCCTCATCAAGTTGGAATTTGTCCAGTTATAGTGGAAGCACCAAAAAACACCTATAATCACAGTTACTTTGTTAGACTCCCCTACTTAGCTATATAAAATCCAATCAGAAAGAACACCTATGAAACAAAAGGATAAAAATAATTTTTGCTACATTTCATTTTCAGTATTTTGAAGTACTGTCATGTTGTGACTCTGTTTTGATTTTTTTTCCCCAAAAACCACAATGAATGCAGATAGGATCCAGGTGACCACAAAAGATGCAGACATTTCCCTACCTACACAATATGTGCCCCTGAAACAATTTTTGCAACTTATGCAGGACATTTTGTCAGTGTTGTAAAAACAGCACTATATAATCTCTCATAGAGTATTAAAAATGTTGTTATTAAATACTAAGGACCACATCCCATATGAGCCAAAACTTTAAGGAATAAACTGGATAAATAAATACAGTCTATTTTTTATCAGAACAAAACTGGGATAGCCCATCAAATAATCATTTTTATGATACCCCATGCAGTTTTGGTTTTCATTCCTGTCAGTGTTGTGTGCAAGTATGATATAAGCTTTTGTTGAGTTAATTCTAAAGTAAGACTCTTGTTATTCATTGAGCAGCCTTTAAATAAAAGGTTGTAAAACTAAAACTAGAGCAGGAGACCCATTCTGTCACAGATGCATCAAAGCCCCCTGTTATGGCTAATCTCCGAAGAGCTGCTTTAATGGTTAGAAGCAGTACAACACAACCAAGTCTGGTACACTGGCCTACACGCACACTCCACAAAATCTATTAATCATCCAAAGTTTCTGAAGAAGGAATCAAAACAAAAGCTCCTAAGCTGTCCTGATGACATACATAACAGGCTTTTGTGGGAAATGAGGAAGTTACACATTTGTGGTTGCTACAGTATATGATCACAATAAGAACTCTAGTGACCGCCAAATGAACTTTGAAACTGCTGAACATTGTTTACAGGTAAATGTTTGGCTTTCAAGGCAGTGCAGTTCACTAATATAGTGATTGCACTCCTGAAATCTTTGACTCTCGAGTTTCCCAGGCTACCTAGGAATAGTTTCATTTAAGGTTTTTGCTATTTTTCACTTACAAAAAAAACAGCAAAATATAAAAAAATATCTCAGGATGTGTTCACTATTATTGCTGTCAGATAATGTAGCACCTGGCATAAAGAGATTAAATATTGAACATAATTGACAGTTATATATTGTGAGAAGTGAAGATGTGATATGGTTGCTAGCATATTTATCCTTTACTTCAACAGCAGTAATTGATCTTCATTAAACTGATTGCTAACATTTATGTTTACTTTAGAAACAGTCTTTGATCTTTACAAAATGCTAATGGGTACTTTTATTTTATTTGTTTCCCAGGGTAAGGCACTGATCTCCATGGACCTTTTTTCAGACTCGGCACTGGAGAGCTGTCTTGTTAAGTGACTTGCTCAGAGTCACACAGTTAGCAATGGAGGCAGAGAGAATCAAACCCTGAATTACTGGGCCACAGGAAACAGGTCATTAACAGCTCCTTAATCTTTTGTGACAAGAAGCCTTCGTGAAGTGTGTTTTTACCTTTTAGTCAATTGTTTTAAAGGCTTTAATTGATTTGATTATTCAATTAATTTTAATTGGAGTTAGTATTTAATATGATGTGACTGGGCGTTCTGTTTATTTCTGAAGAAGTTGGTGACGAAAACGGATCTATAATAAAGCGTTAAAACCTATGTTATTGGCGTTTTGGTGTTTGAGCAGTCTGCTACATTAACTTTCAAGAACTTTGAAGAACTTATTGGTGCTGCCTTGTTCCAGTGGTGTCTTTTTTTTGTTTATTGGTTTTGTGGACACCTGCCTGTGTTCGTTTACTACATGTTTATCAAGATATGTACAGAAATGTAAAAACAAATGCTTAATTTTATAATTAACAATATAAATAACACTGAATATCTCTTAGGACCTACAGCTTATTGTGGAAGTATCAATCATCAAAGGTTTCACCTGATGTCTTGCTATAGTTTGTAAGTCACTTTTTTAAAATATTAAGCACATATGGAAATATTGCTTATTTTCATAATTGCTAACAAGTAACTAGCAGTATCTGCAGTATAGTGTAATACAAATGTGCATTGACAATGCGATCTCCTGTATCCCACCACAGTATTTTATACAATACTCCTCAACAGCATATAAGTCTCTCAGTTATGAAAATATGACCATAAGTATTAAAATATGAATAATAAGGGCAATCAGTGGTTCATTTCTCTACTGCAGAAAATCCTAGATTAACAATCTTAGTGTCATTTTGTTAATAAATACATACTCTTTCTAATACTGCCTATTATTAGGTGGAAAGCCACCAGATCTAGATCCAGCACTTTGTGACCTAGGCAGTTGTCTAGGGCCCACTGGTTTCAGGGGGTCACTGTGGGCTGCCACAATTTTTTTTTAATTAAAAAGAAAACACGTTTTACATCCATCTTTACAGTTCTCTTTAAGGACATAGTCTCTGTGCGTGCATCGTACATCTTTAGTACAAAGACATATGACACATGCACAACAATGTTTCATCGTACATCTTTAGTACAAAGACATATGACACATGCACAACAATGCATGTCACTGAAATGCACATTAAAATAGAAATTCTTATGCTTTTTGCCTCCAAACTTCCTTCTTGCTTCCATCCATCTTTTTTAAATGCACATTGAATCAGAGAACTGTCATTGCTTTCCCTTTACATGTAGAATTTTGGAAGTATGTACCTTGAGCCATGGGCCGGACAACACATGGGGAGCCATAGTGCCATACACTTTCTGGGAAATGAGTGTCCCAGGAAGAGAGATTGTGTGTGTGTGTGTGTGTGCATGTGTGTGTGTGTGTGTGTGTGTGTGTGTGTGTGTGTGTGTGTGTGTGTGTGTGTGTGTGTGTGTGTGTGTGTGTAAAATGCCCTAGTTAGGGATGGCAGGTATGTTACTTAGCTTGCTACAGGAAACAAGAGCCTTACTCCTCTACAACAGCTACCAGACTGGTCACTTAGTCATGTGCTGAAATGGATCATTTTATCTCTTATTGGTTCATACAGCTTGTTTCACTGCTTAATGGAAAAAATCTTAAAAACTATAGGGGTGTAGAAATGTGAGTTTCAAGGGAAGAAAAGTTTACTGTTGCTCATGCTAAGTCTATTTTCAATGTGCAACTGTTTTGTTTAGCAAATGACTATCAGCGTTTTTCTATAGAATTTCAAAGCACTATTAGTAGCACAACAGGTTGTTGCAGAAAGTTGTGGGTTCTACTCCCGCACAGTGTCGGTGGATTGGTGATACTGCAGTACACTTTAAGGGGGGAGGGGTGCTGTTGTACTCCTGAGAGTGTTGTCCTTTGTATGAGATGTTAAACTGAGGGCCCATCTGTCTGTGTTAATTGCAGGTGTTGTGAGGACTTTTACATCCACCTGAGCTACCAAAAAGAGAAGGGAGAATTTCCTGGCACCCTGGCCAAATTTCACCTAGGCAGTATAAATACTACCAAGAGTCTCTTCTGAAAAGACATTACTAGCCTAGTGTGACTAACCTGGTCAACAAAGGATATTTAATTAAAAGTTTTAAATTAAATCTATATCTCTGCATTCATTTCAAAAGTAAAGAAGAAAACAATATGCACTTTGACAGTTTTGAGCAGTGCTTGTGGTAACCTGGGAGAGAAAGACAAGTAATGGGATTACCAGAAAATCTGTGGGGGGGGGGGGGCTGATCCATTCCCCTGACTATGGCCCCATTTAACCATGATCTGGATCTGTAAGTCATTTAGTTATAGAAGGTAGAATCCAAAAAGATATGGATACTAAAATGAGCTAAGGGTATTAACTGGAAGTATACAAAAAAAGCACTATAGGTGTGAGTGAGTTAATAAATTCACTGGAAAGATCCCTAAAGTATATACATAGCAGGTTCATCCAAAAGTCAGTCTGAGTCTGCACCATCCACCCATCATTTATTTTGGACAGAAATTGTCTACCAATGCTGTCCTTGTGCTTTAAGTAAGTATTGGACAGCCATTTTATTTCTGCATGTATTTTAGCCTGCACAGTGACTAGCCTATAGACAAGTGCTTCATTGCCCTAGTTTGTAAACAATAGCCTTACAGTCTGTAAACCTTCCTCCACAGACATCCTGCTGGTTGGCTTTCATTCTCTACTTCCTAACAAACACTGAGATTTACTCCTTAATGTTCTTACTCCTCTTTTGTCTAATATTTCTTTCATTTTTTCCAGACTTAGTACTGCCATTATTTGCCTCCTCCTGTCTCTCTTGTACGGCACTGCATACCTTTAAGGAAGTCACCCTTGGTGTCCCTTCTGTAAGCTTATTTCTCTTTGCTACAGATATTTGTTAGACCGCTTTTCTGACCATTGACTAATCCTCCTCTTTAAATTAAAAAAGTGTGTTTTTATATTTATTTTTCTGTAAAAATGTTCCTGCACGTAAATAGATCTATCATTTATGCAACAGTGAAGTTTGCAGTTGAAACATATGTCTGAGGGTTATATTTTTACATAAATTATTTATAAATATTTTGGCAGCCCAAAACAAAAAACTTTGTTCACTATTATTGCTCCATTATCTTAGTGGAGTGGAGAGTTACTTAACTGGACTACATTGATTGTTTTAGCAGTCTTCTGTCTATCTTCCTTAAGTTTACCTCTCTTTTGCCCAAGGCACTTGTTAAACCATTGTCAGTTGTGATCTGCAGTACTGAATTTTGGGTTTAATTTTTCTCATTGTTTTGGTGTTCTTTTTTGGGGGGTGAGGGTAGCCAAACCTATGGAATTAGCAATTCAAAGTCCATAGAAACCTTTTTAGCATTAGACAATTGGTCAAACAGACAAGTGCAGTTTTTAATGCTGTATATCAATGTTAGTTAGGATTACTTAAAATTGGAATAACAGTGGGATAGTTAATTTCAATTACACACTAAAGATACAAATAAAAATCATTTACATAGTTGGTATTAGCTGATTGGAAGCATCTACCTTTCCTCCAAGGCCACTTCACTAATTGTTTTTTTTTTTGTGACCTTACCTTCCAGTTCAGTATAACCCACTCCATTCACCCTCATTATGCTTGAGCTCACTCATCTCCCCATACCCAACCCCCAATACCCACACACCCCTACATAGCCTAAACCTATGCACCCAAATCTACACCTTTCTAGGTAACTAACTTACATCAATCATCTAATTAACATATACCTAAGCTCCCTCTTCAACTATCAATTGACCTTTTACCACATCTTCACACACCTTCACTCTCATTCAACCATGGCCTTTGTACACCTACTAATCCTAACTCTTCCTAGCCCACATGACCTCCTTCCCAGACCGCCTGGCCTCCCTTCTCAGTTACATCCAAACAAACCATATTATTCCATGAAAAATAATCACTTTTTCAGTTATTCAATCTATCACCACAAACGGGGATGTAACACAACCCTCCATAACTTCATTATTCTACCCCACCTCCTTCATTCATTACTTCAAACTTAAGAGTCAAACTCTACAAACTTCCAAAACAAACTCTGTAGCCCATATCCCATCAACATACAACCTATATGCTATCAAATTAACATCAGATGGCAACATATACTTCATTCCAAGGTCATCCACTGTCAACTCTACACTAACCCAAAACCAAATACATCTCCATCAGCCCGCAAAACATCCTCATTGCAAATTTTCTACCTGAACATCTGTAATGAAATAACCAAGCTGCATGTATGGATAGCCCAACACTATCCTGGCATGCTGAAGTCCCATATTAAAGACAAAAAATACTACCATCCAGTTACAACATACCAAGGGTAAATATGTAAAACAAAAATGCAAGATGTGCAGACAACTTATATAAAATACTCTGCAACTTGCCCTTTTCCCTCTCACCATCCCAACCTTTAGTAATGTCAATGTAGATGTGATTACTGAGATCTGGGAATGTAGGAGTTGGGGGGGTGAAGTTAGAGTTGGGGGGGAGTTAGAGTTAAACTTATTCACCAGTAGATTGACTATGTCCTCAGAGTCCAAGTATTTGATATCATTTACTAGCTCCTTGCAGTGCTGGGAATTGTTTCTGAGGTTTCTAACATAGAAACCTATTCCGTATAGTGTAAAATATCTGTTAATATGCTTATTAAGGTTTTACGTCAGAAATGGTAAGCTGCATTGGGGCTGAATACTTAAACTGCAAACTGAGTTGAAAATCTGTTATTACAATTTATAAATAACTACACTCTGAGACTGACCAGCAAAAGAGGAGAAGTGATGTTGCTGACTGTGGAAGCCTGCTTACAATGGTCAGACTGATCTAAGAATCAAAACAATTTAACATGTTTGTTTTGTTCACTGTAAAATTTTGCAAAGAAATGTGGAACTCTTCTGAACCCCAATGTATAAATTTACAGTTACCAGGTATTGAAAGAGAAATTACATTAGTACAGATACTTTGTTAGAGTAAATAGTTTATACATTGTGTATAAACAGAAAAAAGTAAAATTCCGACTTATTCTAATATGAGAGAAGTCCTCAAATTCATTTCTCAGCTTGGATGCCCTCTGTACTGAGTCTGCATGTGCCTGTGGTCATATTTTTTTTTCTCCAGGTGCTGAAGTTTCCTCCCATCTACCAGCTTAGACCTGCAATAGGTGAACTGACACTCATCAAATTGCTCATAGGTGTATGAGTAGTATCTATGTGAGTGAGAAGGTATGTTCTATGATAAAGTGGTCACCTGTCCAGACTGGTCTTCAATGTTTATGCACCCACAAACAATTCAAATAGGCTCTAGCATCCCCACAGTACTAAATTACTATAAAAGATAAAGCAGATTATCAGAAAACAAATGGATAGGTAATGTAATAGAAAGATACACGTTCAAAAGGAAATGGAACAATTGAATGATCTATACAATATAACTGGTGAGAACATTTCTCCTGAAAGTGCCCTTATCCAACATAAAAGTAGCAGTCTGAGAACTGTGCACAGGTCTATAAGTTTTGTCAGCAATATGGACAAATGCTGAAAAGATGATACTTTAGTAGATCAGAGTGCAAAAATAGCAGTAAGACCAGAGGTTTAACAAATAAAAGACAACTAACGGCAAGCACAATGAGAGTTAAATCAACAAATGTATAATGATAAAAAAGGGTTCTTTGGCACCAAATAGTGAATGTAAACACTCACGGGTGTAGATGCTGGATGTCAGGATAGCCCATTTGTTGATTGATACCATAATCATTGTACAGATGCATGAACATTAGGAGGGAAGCAGCTAGGTATTTAATGACTGCTATGTGCTGCAATAAGCATAAATGGATTTTGCTGCTACAAATAAAAAAGCTATAAATTGACTACATAATTTAAGAACTATTTCTGTGATTGCAAAAATACACTGCAGTATCCAAACACAAAAAATAGCAAAGACATATAAACTGCCATTGTCCTTTGTCAGACTAAAATATAATACAGTTTATACAGCATATCATCTACAGCATTGTCTGACAAATACAGATTCATTTCTCTCATTCATCTACCAATAATAGTATAAAAGATATGTTAAGATATGCAGGAAACACATTAGGATCATTAAAATATTCTGAAAAGAGCAGTGTGGGAGATTTATTGTAATTACATTGTGTAATGGCTGGTACAACACATCCAAATTAAATTATCACAACTGAAGAGTACTGCATAATAAAACAGGATTGTTTATATAAAGCAATGCATAACATAATGGCTCTGGTAGGATCTCTGACTCACAAGTACAGGGTTCATGGTTTACTTCTGCCCATGCCTGTGTGGAGTTTTTTCTTGTTGTTACTGTAGTTGCATTGTTTTTTACTGGTTACATCAGTTTCTTCACACCCTCCCAAAAAGACATTGTGTACTTGGCTATACTTAACTGTCCATGTAATTAAATGTGTATTGTATTTATCCTTGTCCTTGAAGTCTGGATTGATGCTGGAAAGAATTCATGGCCCTATCCACTTACCTGAATCTTCTTCTTCTTTTGGATTTTCCCGGTTAGGGGTCACCACAGTGGATCACCGTCCACTCATGACTGGCAGTGGAGTTTTATGGTGTCGAGTTGCCAGCCTGGCACCCAACCTTCCACAGAAGGCACACACGCGCACACTCATACCTAGGGCCAATTTGGTGTATCCACTCCACCTACAGCATGTCTTTGGGATGTGAGAGGAAACTGAAGTACCCGGAGGAAACCCACGCGACCAGAGGGAGGACATGCAGACTCCGCACAGAAGGCACCCCAGCCGAGGATCGAACCGGAGAACTTCTTGCTATGAGGTGGCAACGCTAACTGCTGCACCACCATGGCCGTCCATCCACTTACCTGAATAACACATGATCATGCTGAATATTAAAGGGCAGATAATATGCAGCTCAGAAACTGACACAAATCACAGTAAAGAAGAAGAAAATCAGTAAAGGAAAAGGGAAGAACAATGCATCTTCCCTTCAAATCTGGGAGGTAATGAGAATAAATATGTCATTCAGAGCCTAAATAAAAAAGTAAGATAACAGCTTATGTTAAAGCATTTTTAAGGATGGCATTAATCCAGCTGTATCCCTAGGATCATTTTGTTTCACTTATAGGTCTTCTTCCCTCTTAAATGGTCCTACGAGTGTTGTGCGTCATGATTGATATGACTCAATAAAAGTGAGGGCTGTGACATATAGAACTGTCACTTGAACTAGCCAGTCAGTATTCATAAGTGCACAACCCACTTTGTGCAGACTAATAACTGCCACATGTGCAAACACTCCTGCTCATACAAACTCTGCCAGTTCAGCAACTAATCACGTTTATCTGTACACACGGTCTACATATGTGATAGACCAATAGAGAAGTAGCCAAATGAAAGTGAGGATAACCAACATATTAATTCTTATATTCTTCCCTCATTTCAAATAACTGTAAATAAGACATGGTGTTAAAGGCCTGTCTAAAGACTATGGTTACCTCGCCTACCTCAGCTATCACCTAGTTATAGAAGTGCATTGTGTTTAGACTGCCAAGATCTTTATTTTGTAAGTAAATGTTTCACTTCATCTGCCAGATAATTAATCTACAGGAATTCCACCAGTAGTTAAAACATGCTGTACTCAGTACTTTACAGACTGTGTTTCAAATCAGGGTTGACCTCTGAACCTGTCACCATCACCCCATAGTACATATAACCTAGTGTGATACTATAGTGCCGCTGTGTAAGTTACATTTCCTAGAAGGGATTACAGAGGCTGTCCGATTCAGAGAAACAGCTTTGATGAACTCTTCACTGCTCATCATGCTTTAATCAGCATCTTTCACAAAACTATTTTTTATTACTTCTGCAGCAACAATAGTGAGACTAACTGATTTATAACTGCATATGTCTTTCCTAGACTCTTGCCTGTCTAACAGTGCCTCCACAGTCAACCTTATATTATATACCACCAACCCAAGACCAAGGTAAAACCATACAGCCCTGTCAAAGGCTCTCAGTCAGAAATACTAAAAGCACTCGAGTATTTTACCCACCTGGGATAGACACTCCTCAGCATACTGAGCTTATGCTTAGCTATCTCCATGGCTTCCTCAATCATCTGCTTCTGATAATGTACTTGTTGCTAGAGGCTTTAAGCGCCCTCATGTCTTTCCGCACCCTCATCTCTTTTGTACAGTTCTGGATGACTTTTTACAGCTTCTGTAAATGCAGTCTAATTTTAATCTACACATATTCCTCAGTTACAAGGCTGTTTCACTTTTTTTACTATCCCCTTTAACATTATTCATCAGCAAAAGCTGGATGAATTTTACAATAATTTTTTTCATACTCACCATGCTCTCGTGTTCAGTTTTTTGTTATGTCACCTTAATGCAGCCACATAGATTATCAGCCACTGTCATTCCTAGAGATTCTCCTGTAAGTTTGTGCTTTCCCCCTCAATATATTCAATTCAGTCACCTCGAAAGGCCTCATCTCTGTTTTTGGATGTATAACACTCTTTCTTTTTCAGGGATCATACACCACACCCATGATAAAACTAGTATTATTCAGATCCTTAACATCTGCTTCTGTAATCTCTTCTTTTCCACAATGGTGAGGACCAAGTCTATCATGGTTATCACTATAACCTGGCAAGGTCTTCCTTCTGCACATCCCCTACTTCTACAGCATCTTCAGCATTTTTAGCTAGCATGCACTGAGTTCCATATGTCTTAATTTACTACTCAAGTCTGAAGCTTTCATTGTTATGACTATCCATTTCTTTGACTATATTCCATTTCTAGTTATAATATCTTATCATCCTCTCCTTTCCTCTAGCCAGTGACTCGTATATTAGGTTAACCACCAAAGTCCCACTACCAGCACACTACAGAAGAGAGTAACCAGTTAGAAAGAATTCACCAAATCTGTTTTACATAAGAGTAACACAGTTCAGTAAGAATTCACCAAATCTGTTTTACATAAGAGTAACCAGTTCAGTGAGAATTCACCAGATCTGTTTTATATAAGAGTAACATGGTTTGGTCAGAATTCACCAGATCTGTTTTACATAAGAGTAACACGGTTTGGTCAGAATTCACCAAATCTGTTTTACATAAGAGTAACACAGTTCAGTAAGAATTCACCAACTCTGTTTTACATAAGAGTAACACAGTTCAGTGAGAATTCACCAGATCTGTTTTACATAAGAGTAACACGGTTTGGTCAGAATTCACCAGATCTGTTTTACATAAGAGTAACACGGTTTGGTCAGAATTCACCAGATCTGTTTTACATAAGAGTAACACGGTTTGGTCAGAATTCACCAGATCTGTTTTACATAAGAGTAACACGGTTTGGTCAGAATTCACCAACTCTGTTTTACATAAGAGTAACACAGTTCAGTGAGAATTCACCAGATCTGTTTTACATAAGAGTAACACGGTTTGGTCAGAATTCACCAGATCTGTTTTACATAAGAGTAACACAGTTCAGTGAGAATTCACCAACTCTGTTTTACATAAGAGTAACACAGTTCAGTGAGAATTCACCAGATCTGTTTTACATAAGAGTAACACAGTTTGGTCAGAATTCACCAGATCTGTTTTACATAAGAATAACATGGTTTGGTCAGAATTCACCAGATCTGTTTTACATAAGAGTAACACAGTTCAGTGAGAATTCACCAGATCTGTTTTACATAAGAGTAACACAGTTCAGTGAGAATTCACCAGATCTGTTTTACATAAGAGTAACAGGGTTTGGTCAGAATTCACCAGATCTGTTTTACATAAGAGTAACATGGTTTGGTCAGAATTCACCAGATCTGTTTTACATAAGAGTAGCATAGTTTGGTCAGAATTCACCAGATCTGTTTTACATAAGAGTAACACGGTTTGGTCAGAATTCACCAACTCTGTTTTACATAAGAGTAACACAGTTCAGTGAGAATTCACCAGATCTGTTTTACATAAGAGTAACACAGTTCAGTGAGAATTCACCAGATCTGTTTTACATAAGAGTAACACAGTTTGGTCAGAATTCATCAGATCTGTTTTACATAAGAGTAACACAGTTCAGTGAGAATTCACCAACTCTGTTTTACATAAGAGTAACACAGTTCAGTGAGAATTCACCAGATCTGTTTTACATAAGAGTAACACGGTTTGGTCAGAATTCACCAGATCTGTTTTACATAAGAGTAACACGGTTTGGTCAGAATTCACCAGATCTGTTTTACATAAGAGTAACATGGTTTGGTCAGAATTCACCAGATCTGTTTTACATAAGAGTAACACAGTTTGGTCAGAATTCACCAACTCTGTTTTACATAAGAGTAACACAGTTCAGTGAGAATTCACCTGATCTGTTTTACATAAGAGTAACACAGTTCAGTGAGAATTCACCAGATCTGTTTTACATAAGAGTAACATGGTTTGGTCAGAATTCACCAGATCTGTTTTACATAAGAGTAACACAGTTCAGTGAGAATTCACCAACTCTGTTTTACATAAGAGTAACACAGTTCAGTGAGAATTCACCAGATCTGTTTTACATAAGAGTAACACAGTTTGGTCAGAATTCACCAGCTCTGTTTTACATAAGAATAACACGGTGTGGTCAGAATTCACCAGATCTGTTTTACATAAGAGTAACACAGTTCAGTGAGAATTCACCAACTCTGTTTTACATAAGAGTAACACAGTTCAATGAGAATTCACCAGATCTGTTTTACATAAGAGTAACACGGTTTGGTCAGAATTCACCAGATCTGTTTTACATAAGAGTAACACGGTTTGGTCAGAATTCACCAGATCTGTTTTACATAAGAGTATCATGGTTTGGTCAGAATTCACCAGATCTGTTTTACATAAGAGTAACACGGTTTGGTCAGAATTCACCAGATCTGTTTTACATAAGAGTAACACGGTTTGGTCAGAATTCACCAGATCTGTTTTACATAAGAGTAACACGGTTCAGTGAGAATTCACCAGATCTGTTTTACATAAGAGTAACACGGTTTGGTCAGAATTCACCAGATCTGTTTTGAATAATTATTTTATGTAAAAACCTTCTGAGCAGTGCTCCCATTCAGCTTTTCATACAGGGAGACATGTCAATCCCCATTTGAATACTAGCCAGCTGTAAGCCACATCACCTCAGGGTGAGTAATATTTTATTAAGGGAAGATTTTGTACACCAGCATATTCAGTGCCATAAGATGATGAGCTGTGGTTTGCCACATCATGCATAAATTGCACATCATGATCCATTTTCCTGATGAGGCCTCCATTCTGAAGCCAACATTTTAATATTACGTTCTTCTCCCACACACCCTCTGTTTCATCTATATTGTACCATATTATCGGTTTCATTCACACTGCATTTTCTCCTTTACTCACTGTGATGTTATGAATAGCTTATATTCTGATAATACCACAGCCCATTCATTGTTCCTGGGTCTGTCACTCATGCTATCATTCCAAGGCTTCTACATGGTGAAAGCCCTTGCTGCCCACATAATGTCTTTTTAGGCAGAGTCCATCTCATCTACCTCCCAACCTAAAAAACAAATTAAGCCAATAACCAGACAATATTAAGCTAGTGCTGTTCATTGTGGGGGGTTCTAAATAACAAATTGACTAACATTGATGCCCTCTTGCATTTGGAGCACATTCAAGTGTGAATTATTACTTAAACATGTTTTTAAAATGCAGAACGCATTCCTCTCTTTACTAGGATTTTTCACCTATCATGCCTTTAGACCTAATGGGAACTGCGATGGAGTGTCTGCATTTCTCAAAGACCACATAATCTTGAGGCAGATTCCTAGATACCGACAAACTAAACTTTCTGAGATACAAATCACACCAAATAAAACCAGCTATCAGATCACAACATGTTATAGGACTCCTTCAATGCCCCCTGAAAACCATGTTCAGTTCTTAACTACTTGATGGCCTTCAAATTCACAGGAACTCCATTATCCTGGGACTTTTGCTACTTGAGATACAATGGAATACCTATACCTCAAATGTGGGTTATACCCCAAAAATCATTGATTTCATAAACAAGACCTCACTGGACCAAATAATCAAATAATCCACTGCATGAAAATATTCTTCACCTGGTCCTTATAAATATATCATCTAGTATCATTATCCCACTGGTAGATCCTTCTCCAATAAAGTCTGACCACAAACTGCTAACTTTCTCCATCAAAATTCCCAAAGCCATTATATTTAAATATCACAGTATTTAAAGACTTTAGACATACTAACCTCTTGAAATTCTGTGATGAAGTCTCAAAATTCAAGTATATCTATAACCTCCAAAATGTTGTCATAGCTGGTAGTTATGAGAATAAATTCTTTGCTCATTTAGATACATCTATCAACTTGACAGTTCCCACCAGACCAAAACAAAATGGGAAGTTTAAGAGCAAACTAGATTGGTGATCTGCATGCACAAATAAACAAAACAATAACAGAAAAAAAAGTTTTTAGAATATACAGCAAATTCAAAGACCCACAAATCAAAGTTAACATCAAAAAATGATCAAAGGTATCAAAAAATACCATCATGAAAACAAATGCCTCCCATGAATGTAGACTAACAATGGAACCTAAGGATTATTAGAAATCCTTCTTTATTTACATCAAGATATTAGGAAATAACATCCAACATTGCCCTAAACTTATTTAAAATTCCCACCTACTTTTTGCTAGTAGATATTGTAAGTATATTAGCTAACAAATTCAATTCAAATTTCACCCCAAGACAACAATACAGAAATGACATATTTCAAATGGTCTCAAATTCCTAACATCACAAAAGAACAGCTGCCAAAAACACTTTCCAAAACAAGAAATACATCCTCCATCGGATCTGATAACATACCTATCTGCTTGCCAAACAGCACTAAATATGCACTGGTTGACCCACTCCTACAACTGTTCAACCCGAGCTGACCCACTGTTTTTGTCCCTGAGGAATGGTGCACATCAGTCTTGATGACAGTTCACAAGGGCAGCCCCACCACAAACCCCAGAAACTACTGAAACAATTAGCCTGATGAGTCTCATTTGCAAGGCCATGAAACAGGTTATAACATCTGATAAACTGCGATATTAAAAATCTTAGAAGACTTCACCATCAGCAGATTGTCCTTGTTAAGAGTAGATCCTGTCAAATGAGGCTGGCAAACTTCGAGAGAGAGTAATAAAAGCTGTGTACATAGATCATGCTGTCCATACAGCATATTTTGACCTTGCCAGAGCATTGGATTCCATACTACATGCTAACATAATTAACAAGCTAAATGTGACCCAAACTAATCATTTTGTAGTTAAGTGCAAATTGGCTGAGGGAAAGAATCCACGTTGTGAGGGTGGCAGGTGCATTGACAGACAGCATGAAGGTAACCAATGGAGTTCCTCGGGGATCCATTCTATGACCTCCACTATTTGTCATATACTTTTCTGATCTACAAATTAAAATGGGAATCTCTGGTTAACAGAGTTTGTGGATGATTATAAAATTAGGTGTTGTTCTCAAATCCCCTTCTGAAATGCAGAAATACAATTTGAACTTGAACATTTTAATAGCTGATGCACAGAGAATAAGCTACAACTAAATGCTAAAAAGTACACTGTCACATTTTGTAAATTATCCCTGAAATCAGCTTTTAGTATTGACAACATCCCACTCCAAGTTATAGACCACTTTAACAAATACCATGGGAATATTTCTGAAGAAAGCCCCAACTGTATTTTTATTGAAAAAATAATAAACATGTTTTCATGTATGTCTAGGTGTGACTTTGACTGACTAAGAGAGAGAAAGGCCAGCATCCAGCAAGAGGGCTATCACCCCATACACCCCCTGCTGCAAATATAAAACTATTGCTTATTAACACAATTTTAAGACCCTTGTGGTCCTATACTTGGGGTGCACTGGAGCAGCAGTCCCCCATGACATAGATTTTATTTTTTCTTCTCTCTTTACAAAACAAAAGTAATGGAATTCATAACTATCTAAAAAGAGGGGGTGAGTTTGCTACTGTGCACCCTGTAAGGGTGTTTAAAGTAAGTGTTGCCACCATTTGTAGTAACGCTACAACAAAAAAATCAGTCTGTTTATATAAAAGCAACTGATTTGCTATTGCACAGAAGTTACATTGATGGATACTATAAACAATATTTGATAAATCAAACTAGCAAAATAAAATACAGTATTATCATCTAGATAGCATTTATCACAACTCAAAACACTAAACTATTATGAAAAACAGATAATAAATCACAAACTAAAATATTTCTGGAGTTAATGTCAAGGTTTTAAATAACAGTATATAATTGAGATAATTAACTGACAAAGATAACACATCATTTGATATTTAAAAGACATTTTTCAACCACTGAAAGGCCTAAATTGACATAACTATCAATCCATTCTATTACACTGGAATTTTGACAAATATGTAGTCTTAAGGTATGTCATAAAAGTAGAATATTACCTTAGCTGTTTTAGCATTAATTTGTAAATAATGTTTGTTTGCGCATTCCTGCAGTCTCTTGAATTCGTTCTGAATACTTTCATTTACCTTTACTTTATTTCCATCAGGTAAAAATAAAATAATATAATGAACATAAATCAGAATTTTAAGACTCCTTCAATGCCCCCTGAACACCATGTTCAGTTCCTAACTACTTGATGGCCTTCAAATTCACAGGAACTCCATTATCCTGGGACTTTTGCTACTTGAGATACAATGGAATACCTATACCTCAAATGTGGGTTATACCCCAAAAATCATTGATTTCATAAACAAGACCTTACTGGACCAAATAATCAAATAATCCACTGCATGAAAATATTCTTCACCTGGTCCTTATAAATATATCATCTAGTATCATTATCCCACTGGTAGATCCTTCCCCAATAAAGTCTGACCACAAACTGCTAACTTTCTCCATCAAAATTCCCAAAGCCATTATATTTAAATATCACA
The DNA here is from genome assembly GCF_019279795.1 of Protopterus annectens. Taxonomy (NCBI): domain Eukaryota; kingdom Metazoa; phylum Chordata; order Ceratodontiformes; family Protopteridae; genus Protopterus; species Protopterus annectens. The sequence goes on from NC_056746.1 coordinate 328,626,369, forward strand.
GTATTTAAAGACTTTAGACATACTAACCTCTTGAAATTCTGTGATGAAGTCTCAAAATTCAAGTATATCTATAACCTCCAAAATGTTGTCATAGCTGGTAGTTATAAGAATAAATTCTTTGCTCATCTAGATACATCTATCAACTTGACAGTTCCCACCAGACCAAAACAAAATGGGAAGTTTAAGAGCAAACTAGATTGGTGATCTGCATGCACAAATAAACAAACAATAACAGAAAAAGTTTTTAGAATATACAGCAAATTCAAAGACCCACAAATCAAAGTTAACATCAAAAAATGATCAAAGGTATCAAAAAATACCATCATGAAAACAAATGCCTCCCATGAATGTAGACTAACAATGGAACCTAAGGATTATTAGAAATCATTCTTTATTTACATCAAGATATTAGGAAATAACACCCAACATTGCCCTAAACTTATTTAAAATTCCCACCTACTTGGTTCTAGTAGATATTGTAAGTATATTAGCTAACAAATTCAATTCAAATTTCACCCCAAGACAACAATACAGAAATGACATATTTCAAATGGTCTCAAATTCCTATCATCACAAAAGAACAGCTGCCAAAAACACTTTCTAAAACAAGAAATACATCCTCCATTGGATCTGATAACATACCTATCTGCTTGCCAAACAGCACTAAATGTGCACTGGTTGACCCACTCCTACAACTGTTCAACCCGAGCTGACCCACTGTTTTTGTCCCTGGGGAATGGTGCACATCAGTCTTGATGACAGTTCACAAGGGCAGCCCCACCACAAACCCCAGAAACTACTGAAACAATTAGCCTGATGAGTCTCATTTGCAAGGCCATGAAACAGGTTATAACATCTGATGAACTGCGATATTAAAAATCTTAGAAGACTTCACCATCAGCAGATTGTCCTTGTTAAGAGTAGATCCTGTCAAATGAGGCTGGCAAACTTCGAGAGAGAGTAATAAAAGCTGTGTACATAGATCATGCTGCCCATACAGCATATTTTGACCTTGCCAGAGCATTGGATTCCATACTGCATGCTAACATAATTAACAAGCTAAATGTGACCCAAACTAATCATTTTGTAGTTAAGTGCAAATTGGCTGAGGGAAAGAATCCACGTAGTGAGGGTGGCAGGAGCATTGACAGACAGCATGAAGGTAACCAATGGAGTTCCTCGGGGATCCATTCTATGACCTCCACTATTTGTCATATACTTTTCTGATCTACAAATTAAAATGGGAATCTCTGGTTAACAGAGTTTGTGGATGATTATAAAATTAGGTGTTGTTCTCAAATCCTCTTCTAAAATGCAGAAATACAATTTGAACTTGAACATTTTAATAGCTGATGCACAGAGAATAAGCTACAACTAAATGCTAAAAAGTACACTGTCACATTTTGTAAATTATCCCTGAAATCAGCTTTTAGTATTGACAACATCCCACTCCAAGATAAAGATACTGTAAAAGATCATGGGAAATGGGTACATAATGCCTTTTCCTTTGATCATCATGTTGCAACAGTGATTTGTAAATCATTCTGTCCGGTGCATTTGATTGCAATGTGTATCCCTTCTAGATCCAAACAAGTCCTTATTCTTACTGTATATATTCCACACGGATCAGGTACCCCTTTTGGGATGTCTCTTACTAGACATATTAGGCAGTTGGAGAAACCCCAGAGGGCCCTAATAAAAGCAATCACAGGCCTAAAAAAAGCTACCAGGAGAGGCTAGAGATTATGCCCCCTGTATTCAGTGTTCTATGGACTCATTAGAGACAATCTATACCTTGCTTTTTGAGACATTAGGTAAGGTAGTCCAAGATCTCTTATATCTCCACAAATAAAACAGTCCAGTGAATACTAGGACAAGAGGTCTGAAACTGCTTCAGCAAATAAACAAATTATGGTGAAGAAACAAATTCATCATGCAATGACCACCCCTTCTCTGAAATAAACGTCCACTCTGGAACAACCAATGTGACACACTATCTTCCTTTAAAAAGGCAATTATATGGGTATTCACAAATTCACCTCCAGCATGATTAGCTTACCACTCCTTAAAAAAGTGAGGTAAGGCCTAAGGGTGGGTACTGGCAAGGTGTAAATGGCCTTATGATCCACTTGCCTTGTATTTTCTATGATTTTTATGATTTCTGTAGACAAAAAAAATTGTTAAAATGAATAAAAATTATTTACATTGAACTTTCCTTTGATCAAACCTCTACATCCACAAATCACTAAACCAGTCAAATAAAGAAATTATTTCCTTTTGTAATCAGTTAAGCAAACAAAAAAAAACAAATACCACTAACTTGTAACCATAATTTGTCTATATAGTTAGGTAAATGATGTTATTTAGCATTGTAATGTGTAGAGCTGGACTAGGAATGAGGGAACGCATAGGGTTAGTGTTAGCACACAAGAGTAAGGGTTGACTAAGAGATATTTTTGAAAGATCGAACAAAAACACCACCAACTTCCAGACATAATTTGCCCATATAGTGGTAATATTAGGGAAAGGATGCTTAGTACTCTAAGGTGTAGGGCTGAGATAGAGGCAAGAGTAAACATAGGTGTATAGTTAGCCTACATGAGAAAAGGTGTACAAGGGAATCTTGAAATATGTAAGTGTATTCATGAGTTATATTACACAAAATAATGTCTACTCTTTGCACTGATTATCTCCTCTCTGTACTCCAAGTGATTCAATTAGACTTAATTGACTTTATTAAAGACTTGTGGCTTTCACTTTTGAAATATGCATACACAATAAGTTCAGGGAGATGTTAATAATCAAAGAAAAATGTACCATTTCAGTTATAGACAGATATAATCTTCATCTAATAATACATACTTGCATGCCATATGTAACTACCCTCTCAGCTGATTAAAGCCTTATCTGACAAAGAATTTTGCAGGATATATTTTTTCAAGACCTGGCAGGAATTTTTTAGGTATGTACAGACAGGGTATTCAAGAGAGTTTACTGTAGGCATGACACATGTTCCCATTTCTCCAGAGAAAAAGAAAATACCTGGAGAATCACAGATATGGATTTCTAGCATGGGAATACCTATTTTGTCATTGCTTGTGTGCCCCATACTGAACGTGTTATTACAGTTTTAAGAAATTTCAAGCCATTCTGTCTGAGGGTATTGCTTATTTCTAAACTTCAAATACCCTTTCAGAATAACAAGGCATAATCTGAATACCTGCTCAGTGACTGAAGGACATAGAGACACAGTATGTTTATTTCCCTCATCTTGAGTTTTCTGCATGTTAATTCTTAATCCCAGAAGCTCAGAATAAGTTGAAAAAAGGTTTTTAAATGATAAGAAGCATACCTCTGGGTCCAGATATTACATGGGAAGGCACTGCATAAAAAATATTTTGGACTCCTGGATCATATGTAGGATATCAGGACCAATGTCTCCAAAAGTCAGGTTATAGACCACTTTAACAAATACCATTGGAATATTTCTGAAGAAAGCCCCAACTGTATTTTTATTGAAAAAATAATAAACATGTTTTCATGTATGTCTAGGTGTGACTTTGACTGACTAAGAGAGAGAAAGGCCAACATCCAGCAAGAGGGCTATCACCCCATACACCCCCTGCTGCAAATATAAAACTATTGCTTATTAACACAATTTTAAGACCCTTGTGGTCCTATACTTGGGGAGCACTGGAGCAGCAGTCCCCCATGACATAGATTTTATTTTTTCTTCTCTCTTTACAAAACAAAAGTAATGGAGTTCATAACTATCTAAAAAGAGGGGGTGAGTTTGCTACTGTGCACCCTGTAAGGGTGTTTAAAGTAAGTTTTGCCACCTTTTGTAATAACGCTACAACAAAAAAGATCAGTCTGTTTATATAAAAGCAACTGATTTGCTATTGCACAGAAGTTACATTGATGGATACTATAAACAATATTTGATAAATCAAACTAGCAAAATAAAATACAGTATTATCATCTAGATAGCATTTATCACAACTCAAAACACTAAACTATTATGAAAAACAGATAATAAATCACAAACTAAAATATTTCTGGAGTTAATGTCAAGGTTTTAAATAACAGTATATAATTGAGATAATTAACTGACAAATATAACACATTTGATATTTAAAAGACATTTTTCAACCACTGAAAGGCCTAAATTGACATAACTATCAATCCATTTTATTACACTGGAATTTTGACAAATATGTAGTCTTAAGGTATGTCATAAAAGTAGAATATTACCTTTGTTGTTTTAGCATTAATTTGTAAATAATGTTTGTTTGCGCATTCCTGCAGTCTCTTGAATTCGTTCTGAATACTTTCATTTACCTTTACTTTATTTCCATCAGGTAAAAATAAAATAATATAATGAACATAAATCAGAATCCATGATCGCCATAATCTAACTTTAACTTTTCAAAGAGTATTCATCACGATAATGCACAACGAAAGACAGAGTAAAGATCATTGAAGTACTGCTAGGAGCTGGCAGAAGTTCAGAGATATAATTTCCAGTTTTTGTACATCAAGTTCTGTTAGACAGATAAGTGATAAACCACTCCAGAACATTTTCCCACCTCCAACTGGAGATGCAAGAAATAATATCAAGGTTACTGACCATGTCAGAAGCTGCTGACACATCAAAGAGTAGGTTCAAACCCACCCATATGTCATATGCCAACATACTCATCCAGCATCATCAGCTAGCTATAAATCCTGCATAAAAACCGTCAAAAGACATGCTAAAACTACTCCTTGAATAAATTCTTCAGCTCAATTTATTCCAGCACTTAAGAAGAATTAATTTCTCAAAAACATTGATGCAGGTTAAGATGGACTAGAGGTCTATCATTGCTCACTGGGTCCATGTCATCTGTTTTGAATGCACAGGAGTGCATACAATCCTTTTCCAATTTCTGGAAATATAATTATAAATATGCAGAATGAGTCAAACAAGATACTTCACACTGAATTTTAAGAATCAAACGCCACTTGTAACAGCTATCCTACAGGAAACAAATGCCACTTTTACCAGCTGTAACAGCTATCTTAGAGGAACCAAAGGGCACTTTTATCAGCTGTAACAGCTATCCTAGAGGGACCAAAGATCAGCTGTACCAACTGTAACAGCTATTCGAGATGAACCAAAGGCCACTTGTATTGACTATAAGAGGTATCCTAGAGGAACCAATGGCTACTTGTACCAGCTGTAACAGCTATCCTAGAGGAACCAACGGCCATTTGTATTGACTATAACAGGTATCCTTCAGGAGCCAATGGCTACTTGTACCACCTATAGCAGCTGTCCTAGAGGAACCAATGGCCACTTGTACTGACTATAACAGCTATTCTAGAGGAGCCAACGGACACCCATACCGACTATAAAAGCTATCCTACTCTTACTGTGCTTGATGGCATAATCAACCTGATCTACAGTGAAAAGAGAAGAAGAAACAAACAATGCAGATTTCATCAAAATCTATCTTGCATTCAAATTAGGGAATCTATTAAAATAACTATTAAACTTAGCAGGAGTATGTTTTGTGTAACTAAATATTTTAAATCTGACATGGACTCTAGCTGAAAGGCACCCATGAAGCCAGTGTCAAAGAAGGGAAATGTGATTGGAAAACCTCTTTTGCTTTTGTTTCTTTGTTGTTGTTGCTGTAGTAACCATCTTTGCCAAAAATGTAACAAAAAGCAAGAATTATATTTAAAGGTTGTTTACTTTATATTATGGACCTTAAATACTGTAGACTGATTTTTGCATCCCATTATTATTCTTCTGGCCACAAAAATAATTATTTTATCTTTATTTTATCTCAGAAATCTATTGTGCTGTATAACTCAGTATAATTCTACTATAGCTCACCTATAATTATAATATTCAGTTCACTTTGTACATATTGCATAATTTTCTTTGACTTCCCTTTAGAGACAAGTCTGAGAAGGGTTCGGGACAAGCCTAGCTATCAGGTTACAAATGATAATTAACAAGCAAACAAACAAACAGATATATAATCAAATAAATAAATAAAATAGTGAACCACAAGAGGTCAGCCTTACCTTGTCATGCAGCACAGGGTAGGAGGCATGAAGGTTCAAAGAGGATAAAAAAACGCTCTTTCCAAACACTTTTTAGCTAGAATTGTCACCCATCACAAGACTTAATTTATTTGCATTTGCTAATGGTGGATATCAAACTAGCCAGTGTCCATCTTCAATGGAGGCATAGGAAGAAAAGTTCCATGGATAAGCAGTTATGTCTAAATCAACAGTATAAATTAACAGTAAACAGACAAGCAAAAGGCTCAAAAACACAAACCTCAAACTAGGACTTTTTTCAGACAGTAAAGTATTTCCTAACAACACATGCAGTTAAAACCACATCTCCCATGTATCTACTCTTGTGTCTCGTGTCTTCATCATCAGTCTTCACTAGTCTACAGACCTCTCAGTTAGTCAAGTTGGAAAAATTTATAATAAAATTGCAAAGATTGCAAGCAACCACATCAATAAAAACACTATAGTCACTTAACTTGTTGGAGCTATCTATTCAGTAGCCTCTAAGTACCTTAAGACTACATAGCATCCACTATAGATTCATAGGTAGGTACTAGGCTATCTGCCTGAAGGCATTTATAAGCCTAGCCAGAATGTGCTGGCTTTCACCGCCCCCTTAGATTAGTTCCCTGTGCTTCTGTCCAGCAGAGCCACTAAAGAGATCCGCTGGGCAAACTTTCTGTTTCTCATCCACTTGTCAAGGTTGCTCTAGAAGAGTGTTAATGAGGAGCGCTGCCTAATGTAGATTGGAATCTTGTTCCAAAGCATGGGAAGTCTCTGGGACAGGAATCTATCCCTCCAGCACATCCTATTTATTGTTGTGGTGAGGTTTAGATCCCTAGAGCATGTGGCTCGAGGGGATAAGGTTTTCGTTAGGTGGTGCATGTCCATCAATACCAAAGAACAATGCCCTGTTGCCAACCAATTCTTAAAATAGGACATTCCCAACAGAAAAATGTGCTCACTGGACCAGTACCTAGTATTAATCCAAATACCTAAAAATCATAATGGTGTCTGTATCTACTTAATATATGCTGTAAAGCATTAGAATTTCCAACAGATATCTTGAGAATTTCATTTCATTCACCAATTATAAAAACATTTACATCTACAAAATGGTCCAGCCCTTGTAAAAAAAAAAATCAACTGTTTTCCAGCCAAATTAAAAAACTGTTATAAAAATCTTCACAATTTTGGTCCAATAATAATCTCCTAGTTATTTGTAACTTTTTGCATAAAATATGCACATACCTAATTTAAAGTGCACAAAAAATAAAATATTTATTTATATATTGTTAATGCTGACTGTTCTATAGATTTATATGAGCTTAGCATGCTAAATGATGAAAATAATGTATATAATACATAGGAATATAATTAGGTATTTGATTATAAGTAGCTTGTTGTATGTTCAAGATGATTCTTGTATGAAATGCCGAATGGCAAAATCCAGAGCATCAGAAATGGAAAAACTGATTCCTGAAACTCAGAAGACAGAAAAAGTAAAGTGCAAGTGTTTTATTTATTTTTATTTTATTTATTCTTTGTTGATTGTCTTTGTCTCACTAGGCTAACTTTTCAGAGGAGACCTGAGGTGGTATTTATACCACTGGGGGAAATCTGGCCAGGGCATTGGGGAACTTCCCCTACTCATCATTGTTGTGAGTGGGAACCACTTTGAAGGAGCACTTCGTGTTTCCATTCCAGGTGCAGAGGCAGTCTAGAGAAACAGGGAGGCAGATAGAGAGAGAAGGAAATAACGAAGTACTAAAAGAAATGAAGGAGAAAGCAAATGTTGAGATGGGAGAATAGGCGCAGGATACTGAGGAAATATTCCAAAGAAACCTGTTTGGAGATGTCAGCAAATGATGGCTGTATAATTACAACCCTCCAGTTGAGAGGGTTGTCGGATGATTTACTTAAAGAAATGGTGGTGCAGAGTGAGCAAGAAAATGAAGGAGACATCTACTTGTTGGACATTATGGAGAAAATTCAAAAGGAGGATTCTGAGGCAATCCTGAAGAATAGTAGTGAGAATGAAAGAAAACATATGCAGAGAAAGTAAAAGAAGGCAAAAATGGAGTAGCAGAAAAGAAGGCAGAAGAAAATGAAAAACAGAAGTACATGGTAAGAATGCAACCCATGGAGTCATTATGTGATAAAAGCATTTAACAGGGAAACAAAAGAAGATTCATGTATAATTTAGAACAAAGGTAGGAAAAGAGTCTTTGAAAGGATATTTGAAAGCTTTATGTAAAGAAGTACTGGACATTGCAAACGTTTATGACAAAAAAGGGATTTATGGAATGGTGCTTGGCATTGTAATATTGTGTTAAAAATAGAAACAGAAAAATATACATATACCTAGCATGATAAAGGTGGAGAGGAATAGGGGTGTTGTAAAATACTGGGGATAACCCAAAAGATGTTTTGTTTTTTGTGGAAAAGGACATTTGATAAGTAACTGTGACAAAAGGAAATATTATATATGTGGGGAAAATGGGACTTGATGCAAAAAGTGTGAATTAAAATGTTATAAAATGTAACAAAACCGGACATCTATGAATTAGTAGTACAACTGAAAATAACAGTAAGGAAAAAGAAAAAGAGTAGAAAATGAACAAAGAGAAGAAATTTTAGAAGTAGTAGAAACAGAAGAAAAATAGATGAGAAAATGAATAATGAGGGTATAGAAGAAGGTTCTGAAATAAGTGAAGAAGAAGACATAAACTGGAAGGTAGTAAAAAGTGGGTTAAAGAATTATACTGGTAAAGGTGTAAAAGACAGAAAAGAAAATTTAAAGGGATAAGTACAAAAGAAAAAAAAGTAAGGAAATGGATGAAAAAGAATATATGCAGCTAAAGATCGGGGCTTGGAATAATGGTTAAGATGTTTGACTCACAAATGCAAGATTCAGTGTTTGATATGCACCTTTAGGAAGAAAAGTGTTAGGAGTATAATGACCTGATAAGAAAGCTAGTAATTAGTTATGAACTTATGAAACCACAAATCTATGGAAATGAGGAAATATAAATTTTAGAGTGCTTTCTGTACATGTGAATAGTATTAAGAATATAGTAAGAGGAGTGTGAATTTTGCAGTGGTGCAATACATGTGATACAGATGTAATTATATTAGAAGACTCAAAATATTTAACAAATGAAGAAAGATTATAAATCAAGAAACTATGGGAAGAAAGGTAATTTTGTAATTTGGTAAATGAGAGATGTTCTGGAATAGCCATATTCTGTAGAAAAACAGTAAAGATATTAGATGTAACTTAAGCAAAAATTGGAAGACTAACCATTGTAGATTTAAAATAGAAAGAACAAGTATATAGAATGGTAACATTATATGCTTATACTAACTGTAAAGAAAGGGAAATCTTATTTCATCAGACTATGAAGTGATAAATATGAATTTTATAATGACAGGAAATTTTAACTGTGATTTAAGAGGCAGGCATAAAAAGAAAGGAAATTACATAAGAAAAATGCTAGAAGTCATAAGATATGGTAATTTAAAAGTTTGGGACAAAAATTTGTGTACTTACAACGGGGGAACTGAGGGTACTATTTTATAGTATCAGAAGGTTTCTTATAGGACAATGGGAGGTAGTTGAAACAGGATTTTGTGATCATCTTTCAATTTGGCTAGAGATAAAATAAAACAAGGAATATATACAAATAGGCAAAGGAATAAAAGGATAAATGAGAAAGCATGGAATGAAGAAGGAAAGGTATTAGTAATACAGTTATTGAAAGATCATATTACTATGAGAATATTTTATAAAAGTTAGTCTGAATGATGGATGGTAAATATAATTTTTTTTTACAGTGACAATATGATGTAAGAAAAGTAGAGAAAGAAAAATATGGGTGGGAGGTTGGCATAATGGTTAAGGTGTTTGCCTTACAAACATAAGGTGCAGGGTTTGATCCTCACATGGGGTAATTGGCGAGGCTGAAAATGGCCCACAAGGACAGTTAGACTAGTACTAATCTATGAACCTATGAATCTATATAAATGGACATATAATGATGCATTGTAAGATTTAGAACATAATTATAGAAAGTAATTTGACAGAGAAAAATAATTATATGAAAGAAATCAAGAAAAATACAATAACTGTTATATAAGCAAAGATATTTTACAAGTAAAAAGAGAAGTATTGAGTTACTTAAGCAGATTAGTAAAGGAAGATGGTAGTGTAATGACAGAAATAAAAAATGTCAAAGAAATAATAGAACTCATGAAATAATTATGAATAGTGTAATACAATATGTGCAAGAAATGTTTAAAGAAAATAGACAGTAGTGAAAAAAAAATGGAAAGTAAAAAAGTTAGCAGGAAAAAAGAATAAAGACTTGTAAAAGGAGAGTTCTTTAAATGCGCTAGATAAAATATTAGGACAAGTAAATATAGATTCAGCTGCAGGCCCAGATTTAATATGGTATGAAATCTATAAACATTTAAGGGATTGTCAGAAAACATTTTTTTAAGATTTTGAATGAATGGTTAAATGGAGTGTTTTATGTGTAAAGACTTATGTAGTGGAATATTTAAATTCATATGGAAGAAAGAAAGAAGAGAATTAGAAAACTGGAGACCACTTGTATTGAATAATAATGATTATAAGATCTTAATGAAAAAATACAAAAGAGATTTGGAACTAAAATGAAAATAATATGGAAGATAGCATATATAGTATAAAAGAGAATGGATGTCAAGAATTAATGACAGAAAAAATGTGGATGATATAAACAGCAAAGAAGAAGCAAAAATCATGATAGAAGGTCTTAATAAGGCATCTGACATAACTGGAAATGAAACGTATAGGTAATAATGAAAGAATATAATATAAATGAGAACGTTAAAAAATTATGTATGTCAGCATACAGTAATAATAAGTAAAAGTACTTGTAAATTGCTATTTAAGCCACAAGGAACATATGAAGAATGGCGAGAGACAGGGATGTGCAATGAGTTGTATACTCTTTGCATTAGTTATGAATGTAATAGTATACAAAATAAATTACAAAATGAATCAGGCAAGGCAGATAACACCTGAAGGGTTAAGAATTCTAGTTCTATTAACATATGCAGATGAGATTATAAAAATTGTAAAAAATAAAATTAGGATAAAAAGTAATAATTTACACAAAGGAGTATCTAGAGATGATAGGGTTGGATATAATTAAGAGAAAAGTAAAGGTTTAGGTGATGTGGTAAAGATCGGAGGCATATATTTTACAATGAATTAAATTTCTATGTTAGGTTTCAATTTGGGGAATGCAGCTGTAAGTAAAATTCAATGGAAAAAAAAACAATATAAGAAATAATGCAAACATGTTTTTTCTGTAGAATATATAAATTATCATTCAGAAAAATACTTATTAGATAAATTCAGTAGTGATGTGAAAGTAGCATATTTAGCAAGTGTATGTATGTTGCCAACACCATTTGAAAAGGAATTATTTCAGTTAATGTTTTTCATTTATATGGGGTTATAGATTAAACCCAATAAAAAGAGGAGTTTATATGTAAATAAAGAAGAAAGGGGGTTAGGGTTAATTAACTCAGTGGTATATACTGCTTCATTAAATTTGTACAAAATGTTAAATGGATTAATGAAAAAGAGGAGAGATTAGTAGTAAAACTATAAATATAAGTATGGTAAATGTTGGGGTATGGTAAAAAAGACTTAAAAAGGAAAAAAAGTGTATAAATGAAGAAATAAAGTGTTACTAAGAAAAAATATTTTTTGTGGAAAATAAAAAGTGATGACATAGAAAAAGATAGAAAAGTACGGAATAAGAATGTAATGTTCAAGCTGAAAAAGTGAAGAAAAAATTGTATGCTTGAAATGGGGAAAGGAAAAAAAGAAAAAGTAAGATGCGAGTAATACAAGGACATAGATGAAAAAACTTTACTGTTAGAATGTTTAGTAAAGAAGAGGAAGGAATGGACAGGTATAAAGTTTGGGATAATGCAATAATGCCATTAAGGACAAAGGTATTTGAGGTAAGAGCTTTTATTCACTTTAATAAGGAAACTTTCTGTAATATCATATATGAGACTGGTTACATGATAGAAAATTTTCTAAGAGAGTATGAAGAAAAAAAAGACTGCTGTCTGTGGAACAGGTATGTTCAGTTTAGAATGGAACTTGAAAAAGAGACTTTGAAAAGGCATTTAAGTAAAATGTGCAGAACCTAATAAAGAAAAATAAATAAAAAGAGGTTTAGAAATAATTGATAATGAAGATGCACAATGGAATACAGTAAAGAAAAAGAAAAATGTGACTGGTAAAATGGTGATAGAAAGGAAAAAATATATAGGAAACAATACAAAAAGAAAGGGAAAGGATGAATAGATTGAAACAAATTATTTACCAAGAATACTTAAAGAAAAGGACAATTGTAGAACAATAGAAGTAAATGTAAATAGGTTTCCTATTATAAGATCGAAGACATTCTTTCAAATGCATCTTGATCAAACTTGAAAGCACAAAATGGCAAAATACCAAAACGGCATATAAGCAAATTCTTTTTCTGGGAAAGAAATCACTTGGCTGCCTTCATTATTTTGCCATTTTCATCACTGTAGTGTGATCTTGGAGTTGGTAGGTTTACGTAGGGGGTGTGGGTGGCACAGCCCCCCACATTGGGGGGTATGGGGGCAAAGCCTCCCACTTTATGTAATGTTTTACATTTTTTCTTTTTTGGAACAGCGATTTTTTTCTCTGGGAAAAAAATTGCTGCTCTAAGTGTTCAGGATTGTAAGCTTTTGCTTACATGGGGTCGATAAATCAGCGTTCGCTTTTTTAAGTGTTCGCTGATTTAATATAGACCCTGTAAATAGTATGAAAGGCTTGGTTAGAAGATTAGGTATTTTAGATTAGTGCAACATACTTAATACAGATATAAATTGTTTAGAAGACATACAATTTTTAATTGATGATGAAAGAATACAAACAAAAATATTATGGAATGTAATGCAACATGGAATTTGGAAAGAGTAACTTGTACAGTCATATGTATTTCAAGCAAGAATTCAGTTAAATATTAGATATGACCTTAGTTATAATGGTAGATGAACAATTTTAGATGCAAGATGGAAAGAACAGGTACATAGAATGTTTGTGCTTTATGTATGTCTTACAAGTAAAGAAAGAAAATATATATTTTTAAAAATTTGGAGTATATAGTAGTAAATGTGGATGTTATAATTATAGCAGATTTTAATTGTGATCTGAGAAGAAATATAAAAAACTGGGTGGGGATATTAATAAAATGTTAGAGGTAATTAAATATGGCAAATTTAGTATACAGAGATTTAATAGATGGACATATAGTAGATGTAAGCATAAAACAGAAATAGACTGTTTCTTGATATCATCAGGGATAGAGACAACAACAGAAGGTGAAATAGAAACAGTGTTTTCAGATCATGTTGCCATTTGGTTAGAAATTAAGCATAAGGAAGAATAAATAAAAACAGGGAAATGAATAAAGAGAATTAAAAAATGGATATAAAAGGGAAAATGATAACAATGGAACTTTGGAATGATCATATCTGTATGAGAGATTTCTATAAAAAATAGTCAGAATGGTGGATAGTCTTTAAAGAAAAATATAAGAAATATTACATAGAGTAGCAATTAGATGATAGGAAGGAAAAACAAAGAGATTATGATAAATAGAGGTATTTAATAACATAGAAACAAATTATAAAGAATATTTTATTAAGAAAAAGAAATATATGAGATGAATCAAGAGGAAATTAAACACTTATTATATAAATATTTTTTGCAAGGAAGAAAGGAAAACGTGGCTCCATATTTATTTATTTATTTGACATTTGTTGACCAGGAACGTCTGACTGGGACAAAGCCTTTTTTCGGCGGAGGCCCACCGAGATAAGCTCTACAATACAAATATAAAAATACATGTTACAATGGAAGTATGATACAATAAGATTAGCAATATATAACATGAAGATAGAAAGAGAAGAAAAGAGAATAAAGGAAATTATATATAACAGAAGTGTATGAATTTATAACCGATATATAGAGCAGAATAGAGTAAAATGCAGTATGTTGACTGGAAACTAATAAAAATCAAAAAAAGAAGGAGAAATATGTTAAGAAAGGAACGAAGAAACAAAAGAAGGAAGAGAAAAGAATAGATAGAATAGGAACTAGATTCAGGTAGGGTGATTAAGTGACAATTCCAAGAGTGATTCAAGTATTCTTTGAGAGATAGAAATAAAACAAAAGCACTAAGTGTCAAGGTTCAGGAATAAAAAAAACTTTAATATAAAATGTAGAAACATAAGGAGTAAGTGCTTTTGCTATGTCTAGGATCGCTTCATCAGACTAAACGAATTGCCACATCCATCAATTTATATCAGTTAATAACCAGTCAATGAATTTGAAACAATTTAAAGTAACCAAACATGGACACAAAAACATCTATTTAAAAACTTCCATCATGCAATGTTCAAATAATACTGCAGGCATTTAAAAATAAAATTTAAAACCAACATGTATATATACATATAGAAATACAGATACAGTAGTAAAATTCAGCAAAAAACATAATGTTTTAAGGGATGTCTCTTAAGGAAAGGCTTTAGTGAGATGGCTCCATTGAGGCCAGGAGGTTTATCTGCTTGAAAAAGCAGTATCCAATTCTATTCAGCAGTCACAGTCAAGTTCCTAATATCACCCCCTCTAACACCTACATTTATTAATTGTAAAGCCATAAATTTAAAATTATGTTCAGTGCCAAAACAAAGTATGGGTTGTGCTAATGCATTATTTTCTTTAGAATTCCTTATGTCCCTACAATGTTCTAATATTCTGTGTTTAAAGGGACAGTTTGTTTTGCCTATATAGAACATATGGCAAATAGTACAGAAACAGAAATATACTAGATTACTAGTCCTATAATCAGCATAGAAACTAAGTTCTATTTTAAAATTACCAGTCAAGTGTCTATAGAAAGCCCCAGTATAGATGTAGTTACATGCTGAGCAATGTCTACATGTGTATGTCTCCAATCAATTTGGGGGAAACTGCTCTGCATATGTGTGCATATTATAACATAAGTGCCTTTTAAATGACCGATTATTCTTAAAAGTAAAGTGGGGGACTGTGCCTATGATACCTTTCAACTCATCTATAGTGTTAAGAATATTCCAATTTTTCTAATAATATCACAAAAAGGACCAATAATACTGGAAAACAAAACAGGAAACTTGGAGAACATAGTTCTCTGTGAGCTATGAGTCAAAGTTTGTCCTGTATTAGCCACCCTTTCACCAAAATAAGGTGTACGTTTATTTTGTCTCTCACCTCATGCTACATCGATACAGGAATTAATTTCATGTTCACTGTATCCCCTGCTTAAAAAGTCAGATTTCAATTCATTTGGGGCTATCTGTAACTGACTATCATCATTATGCAACCACATGATCCTATAAAACTGTCCCTTCATTATATTCCTTGAAATATGTCTAGGGTGCATACTTTCCCTATGCAATAAATCATATTTACAAACAGGTTTCTTATATAAACTTGTCTTCACTTTTTGACAGTCAACTTTATTAACAGTAACATCAAGGAAATCAATATAGTCTGAGGAATATTTATATGTAAACCTAAGAAAATCAGTAGACTTCCCCAAAAATGTGATAAAACTTTCCAATCTATCAAGTGTGCCTCCCCATAGAAGAAACATTAAGGATTTGAGGTGGAAGAGGGATTTCGGGAGGAAAAGTAAGAGTTTTGTCTTTTTGGGATTAAGTATTAGATGGTTATTAGTAAGTCATGTTTCAGTTTCTTTGAATGATGTTTGTGTGAGGGGAAGTAGTTCAGTAGGATTGTCAACTATAGCTATAGTAGAGACATCAGCGTATTGTATTAGGGAAGACTGAGGACAGGATTTGTGTAGTTAATTGGTAAAAATATTAAAAAGAAGTGGTCCAAGAATAGAACCTTGTGGGGCACCTGTTTTGATGGTGAGAAAAGGAGAAACAGCAGAGAGCCATTTGATAGACTGCTGCTGATCTGAAAGGTAGCTTTTAAACCAGGAGATAGTTGCTGTGGAGAGATTAAGATGGGAAAGCTTTGAGAGAAGTAAAGGGTGGGAGATGGTATCAAAGGCTTTAGACGTATCTAAAAAAAGACAGGACACACATTTATTATCTCTAGCTAGGGAAATAGTATTGGTAAAGGAAATGAGAGCAGTAGAGGTACTATGGTGTGGGCAGAAGCCGTGCTGGGTAGGGTTGATCAGGTTCCAATAAATGAGGTAGGCCATGAATTGTTTGTAGATGGAATGTTCAAGCAATTTTGAGAGGGGAGAAAGTATGGCAATAGGTTGGAAGTTAGAAAGTTCTGTGGAATTCCCACCTTTGTAAATAGGTATAGTAAAGGACTTTTTTCCAAAGTGTAGGGCCAGTAGATTCAATAATAGAGTGGTTTATGAGGATAGAAACAGGATATGCTATAGATTTAGCAGCAATTTTAGGACGTAAGATGGCAGATTGTCAGCTGATGGGGAGCAGGTTTTAAGTTTGAGAAGAAGTTTTTTGATGTAACTTGTAGGAACTGGCCCATTTGTTGTTGAAGAGCCATAAGTGGTAAGAGATAAAAGGGTTAGAAGTCTGCAGAAGTTTGCTTATGGTGTCAATGAAGTAAGAATTGAATATGGATGTTGTTTCAGAGAGAGTATTGTTAGGGTAGGGATTAGGTGATGAAGGATTGCCTGGATAGAGTAATTGGTTTATAGTGTTCCAAAACTGTTTTGGAGTCCTTGACTGTGTAGACTGAGGCTAATGGTAGAAATTTATTTTATCATCATTATGTTCTTTGGTAAGATTATGAAGTTCCCTGTATTTTTGGAAGTTTGAGGGAGATTTAGTCCTAGACCAAAGTTTCCAGGCAGTGTCTCCTTTTAGTATAAGAGACATAGTAGCATTAGTTAACCAGGGAGGGTTACCGGATTTGACTCTAACAGTTCGAGAAGGGGCAAGGAAGTTAAGTGTATTAAGGAAAATAGAGTTAAAATGAGAGACAGCTTCATCAAGAGGTAAGGTAAAGAGGAAGGACCAATCAATAGCTGACAGAGCATTGTTGAAAGAGTCAGAATTGAAGGTAGATCGATTTCGGCATTCTTTAAATTTGTGAGGTCTGGGAATGTGAGAAGAGGATCACAAAATATGTATCTGCAGTGGTCACTGATGGAGTCAAGAAGTGGTTCTGGGCTGTGATACAAGTTGTGGTTAGAGACTAAAATCCAGTCAATGACAGAACTAGTATTGGTATGTTTATGGTAGAAAGTGGGAGATGAGATAAGTTGTGTGCAACCAAAAAGATTAATGCAGTTTGTAGGGGAATTAGAGCAAAAAGTAGACCAGTTTATATTAACATCACCTAGTATTATGGTCTCATTGGGTATATGGTCTGACATCCAATTTAGAATCTGTTCTAGCAGAGGTATATTATCACCAGGTGGTATATAAATGGCAACTATTGTAAAAGGTTTGTAACTGTTAGGTTTAAAGTTGGCAATAAGAAGCTCAGCAGGGTGAAAGGAAGGAGAAAAATTAGAAAGGGGAGTAAGGGTAATGAAGTCTGAGTACAAAATAGTGACTCCTCCTCCCTTTTTATGTGTTCTGTCAAACCGGAGAATATTGTAAGTAAGGGGGAGAATTTCATTATCAGTGTTATGTGGTTTAAGCCAAGTCTCAGAAAGACAAACTATGTTAGGGGAGTATTGAGCTATCCATGACTAAAAGTCTGTGATCTTGTTAAGGATTCTGTGGATGTTAATAGAGTAAAAAAAGAGATGCTTAAGAATTACGTTAGGAGTAGACATTGGGGTTTGTAGAACAGTGGAAGGAGTGTGTATGTTAGTATGAGGACCTGGATTAGAATGAACATCTCCAGAGAGTAGAATAGTGTTAAAAAGGTAGAGGGGAAAAGAAGTAAAAATGTAGGGATAGAGAGATTTATGTTTAGTTCTGTAGAGTAGAGTAGATTGATTAAAGGGGACAGTTTAATTTTGGGCAGAGTATGTTCTGTGCAGGAGAAGAGTGAGGGAGATATAGAAAAACAATGGTGGGTTTGTAGGTGTGTGATAATATGAGAGAAAATGGGAAAGCAAGGTTGGTGGATTAGTTGAGTGTGGTGTGAAGTAGGTTATAGAGTAGCAGAATAATAGAAGATAAAATAAAGGGGTGAAGAGAGGGCAGAAAAAGAATAGTAGGCATGTTGGTAATATAAAACTAAGATAAAGAAGAGGTAACAGGGAGTAGAAATGAAAGAGAGTCTAAATGAAAGAAATGAAGTGAGTGGGGGAGATAATATGGAAGGAGAAAAATAAGCAAAAAGGTAGGAGGGGAAAAGGGAAGAAGAGGAAGATTCTAATAGGATAGAATTTTAGGAGATTAGCTTAAGCAAGGGGTGGGATTAAGGTAGTCAGCTATAAAGGAAATTGAAGTGGGTGTGTGTGGGAATGGGGGTAGGGTAGAGAAGTGGAGAGAGCCCAAGTGCAGTGAGGGCGAATGGAGCAGGTTGGTCCAGGATACAGAAGGCAGGAAAAGTGAAGAAAAAAACAATGTGAAGACCAGAAATGAATGGCTAAGAGCAAAAACACTAGACAAGTGTAGAAAAGAAGAGGTGAGTATAAGGACAAACTAACTAGAAAGGGAATGCAAGAAACAGAGATAAGGCAGTTAATGGAAACCCAGGAAAACAAGGCAATGTACAGACAGTAGAAAAAGTGTAAGGACTGGTAAGAAGAAATAAGACAGGCAGAGAGTAAGAAAAAAAGAAAAAAAGTAAAGGAGTGACACTAGACAAAAGTAGAAGAAGGAAAAATGTGAGAGGGAAATATAAGGGCAACAGAAAAGATATAGGAGGAAAGAGGGAAGGGAGAAGAAGTCTCGCACAGAGGTGTGCAAGTGGCCTTACAAAAACAAACAGTATCAAGTAATGCAGGGAGAAGCTAAATATTAAACATACTTCACAAAGCTAACAAAAAAAAGTGCTTCCTCACTTCAGGATTGGTATAGGACATAAAGTTTGATAGGGCAGGTGAAAGCAGTTGAGCTTTCTACCTAGAAAATAAAGAGAGAGGCATGCATGAGTAAAAAAAGGAGGCAATACAGTTGGCAAATAAAACAATTTAATAATAGACAACAAGAGGGAGAGAGAATGAAGGCAGCAGTAAAGTATATAGAGGAAATAAGTCATTTAAGATGAAGAAGAGGCAAACAAAGATAGGTATGAGATGAGGAGAGGTTAGCAAGCAGAAATTACTAGTACAGCAGCAGTGCAGAGGGAGTGTTAGGGAGAGGAGCAAAAGTAAAACTTCCTTACAAAGCTATACAACTTTGAAAGAAGATAGAAATACAAGCCTTACAGGAAAAGGCAAAAATAACTTCTAAAACAATATTCAGAAACATTACAGTTACACAGGACATCAACAATATAAGCAGATAGTATACTTGGAGTTACAGTGAATAAAACATACTAAAATAATTATACAAACATCAAAAAGCACAAACATATATAACCAGAGGTTAATACAATATTAATATGGGTAAACAACAGTGCAATATCAACTCATAAAGGATGCAAATGTAAAACAGGACAGGACCCATTCAAATAATGCAGAATCCTGAGCACAACTAGAACGACCCTTAACTGAGCTAACAAGCAACTGCAACATATACAAAAGACCTTCTCATCTTAAAAACTGTACAATGGAAAATCATTAAACTGAAGCCAACAAAGTCAGCAATACAGATATGATAATCTGGTATTAAATATATAACAGATTAAGTCACAAAAGGTGGTGTAAGGAACAGGCAACTGTAAAAGTGATAATAACAATAAATATTCTTGTAATAAGGCTGAAAACAAGATATTTAACTCAGTTTCAGGTGAAGAGTTTTATAGAGACTGTTAGGGACATCCGTTTCTGAACAGCAGATGAATAACCATTAGAAACAAACACTAGTTACCAGCAGTTATATTCAAAACAGACAAAGTAACTAGTTCATTTAAAACTAAAGCACTAATATGTTTAGACAAGATAAAATACCTTCAGAGATAAGCTCTAGTTGGTGAAATATTACTAAAGAGCATTCATATTACTCTGTCATGGCACACACACACCACCGGGATCAAGACCATACCACAAAGTAGCCAAGAGTGATGCAAACATGGCACCAGGAGGATAGTAGCATAATGAGAAAAATGAAAGATGCAGCAGGGAAAATACAGAAAATACAGAGTAAACAAAAAAAAAATAATAGAAATAGTGGTAGAGTATGTAAAATGTTTAAAAAAAGATACAGAGAAAGAAGCAGTGGAAGTTAAAGACATTTTCAGAATAGACTTATAAGTTATTAGAAAGAAAAATACTCTATGAAGAAATTTATAGCATATTGGCATCAGTCAATATACAATTGGCAAGACAGCTTGATGGAATAGCTATAACAGTATTGTACACCATGAAAGGACTTAGTTCTTTATTAACGTTAGTTGTTCAGGCGCTGTGGCAGCCTGGAGTTTCCTTGTTTTGTAATGGATATCAAATGTATAAAGATATGTTATTTTGGCAAAAAAAAAATGTTTTTGGAAGTATTGAATTAATGGTTGAAATATTATTTAAGTGTAACGAATTATGGAGTGGTATTTTAAAATTTATATTGAATAAGCGGGATAGAAAGGAAATACAGAATTGGAAACAGGTGATATTAAATAATACAGACAACAACATTTTTATGAAAATTATACAGAAAAGAATGGAAGTTAAAATTCAAAACATAACAGAGGAAACTATATATATATATATATATATATATATATATATATATACACATACATACATACATACATACATACCGTCAAGTTATTAATGATGGTTAGAGAATTAGTGGATGGTTGTACTTACATGAAAGAACAAATGAAAATAATGATAGGTGACCTGAGCAAGACTTTTGCTTCTTTACAACATGAAATATTATGGAAAATATTTCAGTCTTACAATATTAGTACTAAGGTAAAAAAATGTATGTGCTACTGCCTGTGAATATAACAAATCAGGTTAAATCGTGAGATAAATATTAAGAGGGGTATGAGGCAAGGGTGTCCAGTAAGTAGCTTAATTTTTGTACTGGTAATGAATAAAATATTAACTTGTATAAATCAAAATATGAGGAAAGAAGCATATGTTACTAAGGAAAATATGAAATTACCTTTTATGTTAGGCTATGCAGACGATATCATACTTGTTACAAAAATGTAAAAGGAATGATAATAGTATCAAACTATTTAAATTAATGTTTAAATGTCATAGGTTTATAGTTAAATAGAGAAAAGAGTAAAGGCTTATGGTATAATGGGAAGACAGGAGATATTGAATTTAATATGGAAGAAATAACAGTTTTGAGAACACACTTTGGAAAACAAGAAATAAGAGAATTGCAATGGAAACAGCTGTTAAGGAAAATGAGAAGCACATATGTTTTTGAGAACATTGAGGTTATCATTTAAAAAAAAGGTTTATTTAATGAAGTCAATATTAATGGCAAAAATGCTATACCTTGCCAGTATATTTGGTTTACCGTCAGAATATAAAAAAGGGATTTGTACTTTTGTATTCTAGTTTATATGGGGTTCCAGGCTTAACCCTGTTAAAAGAGGGACTTTGTATGTTGAGAAAGAAGAGTGAGGTTTTCAGACTAATCAGGCATGTGGTATATGCAGCTTCTTTGAACCTGTATAAAGTCCTTAAGCGGATGAAAGATAATGATGAATTACTAGAATATTAAAACAAAAACATGAGAAATAATGGAGGCTAGTATTAAGTTTTAAAAGAGCAAGAGAGTGCATAAATGCTGAACTGAAACTTTATCAGGAAAAGATATTATTATGAAAATAAAGATAGATGAAATTGAATATGAAAGAAAAATATAGTGTAAGTATTATTTATGTGTATTATTGGAGAGATTTTCTGGATTAGAAAGTTAAAACTATAAAAGCAAAAACAGAAAAAGTTAAGAACGTGGTAGAATGCCAAGACTTTTTGTGAAGATTGACTATACATAAATTAGCAGTAAAGGCAAATATCCCTCATAAAAAAATAAGAAGAAAGGACATGCAATTATTTCAAAGAAATTGAAACAGCACAGTATATATTTCTAAAATGTACAAAAGTTGGGAAGTTATGGAAAAAATAGGTGATTTAAAATACTTTGATGATATAAAGGGTGTGGGTGATGTAAACATTGATATGATTGAATATGTTTTTGTGAAAATACAAAAAAGGAGTATAAGTATAAGACAGATAAAATGTTTATTGTAATATGGATTATCTGCAATCAAAGAGTGAAAGAAATAATGTTTAATGGGAAATGGGACTTGGCAGCAGTGCTGCAAAAAATAAGGTTTTGTCTTTGGAAAATGAAGTAAGGGTCAAAACTTAACTAGAATATTGAATTTCTGTAAAGATGGAAGACTAAAATGTATATTTTTGAAAAATATAATGTACCTAATATTGTAAATAGTGTAAATATTGTAAATATTATGTCAATACTGTAAATATGCCTAAAATAAAGGGCCCCTAATCTCAAGAGCTTTCAGATCTTTTACATCCATCTGAGCTACTACCAACTCAAGCCAATCAGTTTAATGTGACATTTGAAGGACACGTTGCAGGAGGGCAAGTCACCTACCCCACTGACCTTCTATATACCAACTCCAGTGTCACACCAACTTGAAGAAGGGAAAAATCTGAAAAAGAAATGAATCACCTCTGGTGCCTGCTTGGACAGCATGTGCAATGATTTCCTATGAAAAGGTATCGGTCATCATTGTGTTCCTCAATGTCCTGTGCTTCAGGCAACTGATGCTCAAGGAATTTCTCCTTTGCTACCAGTAGAGCTGCCATTCCAGACAAGGATGTCAAGAAATTCCCTTTAGAACAAGGCTGGGGAGATGAATCTTGACATTCACATTGAGAACATATTATGAACTGGGCTATACTGAGAGAGACCTCATCATAATTCTTTGTAGTGCGTGGATCTTTACCTGCTCTCATATACTAGAACATTAGAGAAAAAAAAGGGTAGTAGAATTAAGTATTTTGCAGCTTAAAAAGCGGGAACATATTAACACATTTTCCACTGTCACACAGGGAACAGCCATCATAGAAGTCTGTGTGTCTGTTTTTTTTTTTTTAAGGCTGAAAAAAGGTATTTTCTGTAGTGGCTGCTGACTTCTGTTAATATTGTAAATACGATTGCGTGAGACTAGAGCTTAAATGCAGTGAGGCATGCTTAACATAAATTGCCATTTTTCCTAATTTCTGGTTATAATCATGGCACTGCATGCATTGCATTGTGATTACATATGCCTATATATTAAAATGCCTATTTGTACTTTTAATGTATACTGTATTACCAATAAGTAATGTGAAACTTTCTTTGTAGGCCTTCTGTGAAAAGGGTCCTTATTCAGTCTGACTTTAGTGAGAACCAAAGACAAATAAATAATTTTTTTAGAATGAGGTAGGAATCAAATTTGGGGGGAGGTTCCTCCGTGGATGCTGGGTATTTAAAACCTCAAGGATGGAAAGCAGTTGGTTCAAATCAAGCCTTCCCAGTTGAACTTAAGAGGTATGTCAGCAAAGTACACTTAAAATGAAAAGGAGGTGTGAGCAGCAACAAAGGCTCTAAATAGTACATGATGGAAAGTGTTGTGTAGACCAACTGCTTTAGGCATCATCTCTGGTGCACAATATCCTCTAGATGGGAGAACATGGTCACTGACTGCATGCTGTGGCAGGATTAAAGCCAAGACATAGCATAATACCTGACTCTTAATGATTTGACTCCTGAATTATATTAGATAAGAATATTTAAGTGATTTGGTAGGACAAGGAAATTATGAATGATGCTGAGATGCAAACTGTTCTTTTTTCCTTGCCTGTCCCAAAAAAGTTTTTCTCACTGGTTAGTCTTTTTTGTACTAAGCTGAAAAGATGAGCAAATATCTGTCATGACAGTAATTAGATGGGACTAGACCAGTGATGGCGGACCTTTGACATGCGTGTCCAAGGTGACACACGCCATGACGTTTTGGGTGACACGCCATCGTTCACCAACATCCGAGTTACCAAGGACACTGCTTTTGCATTCATTGCTCATGTGAAGTGCAGTGAATTATTTTGTGCCAGGAGCTTTTGACACACCACACCCAAAAGGTTCACCATTAATGGACTAGACAGCAGGAAATGGAAGTTGCTCTGGAGGGGCTTGAAAGGAATGATCTAGAGAGAGCTTCTTCTAGTGTTATCACAGATGAAGGGTAGATTCTGTAAACCAGATGATGTCATCATCTACCAAGGGAAGAATGATTTAGGCCATAGTATATAAAATAAATTGTTAAGGATCAATTGCCTGATGTAATTTTGACATGGTTGATAATAATAAACAGGTTGGTATAGAATTATGCTAAAGATCACAATGCTATATAGAGGATGAGGAGATACACCCCTCATTGCATGACTAGACCTTGACATTTTGTATCCTTCATGATCTTGGTATATGCAGAATTAGACTGATATCCAGATTGTTGGTTTATGGCAGATAAGGATCTGTTTGTCAGATGTAAGAGTAAACCTTTCTACTTTGCAGTATTGCTTGCTTTTAAAAGACCCAGTTGAGAAATAGAGGTTTTGTTAGAGGATGAGATAAGTATAAAAACAAAAACAGAGGGATCATGGAATAGGTAGTTGACAGGAGATAGTTGTGGGGACAGACCACAATTCATGTAAAATAGAATGTGGCCTGGTGGGTGGAAGATTTAAAGTCCTGGAACAAGGTGAGGGTTCATTTTCCTTGTGTGGGGGACTTGGTATGGGAGTTGTTCCTTCTACTGATGCTAGGCAAAGCCATGTGGACCTAAAGAGTAACCAAACTATCTGATACTGCCAATGGTTCAGCCATGAAAGGAATGTTCAATGGCTGGCTAAACCATACCTTAAAACAGAGAAGAAGGTAAGACTGGGAGGTGATGGCCTACACTTAATGCTGACAAAGGATCATGGTGTTCAAGTATGGAAAGTGCAAAGGAAATTGAGGAGGAGGAGGATGCCCCTCCCAGTTGTGGTAAACAGTCAGAGAGTGAAAGCAATCTCTATACAGGCAGCCATAATGATTGGGCGCATTTAAACTTGATAAGGTTAGGACTGATATTTGGTATTCTAAGTTGTGCAGAATATGGACTGCCAACCATTTAGTTGATGGCATAATGCCCAAGGCTTGCACAGAAAGAGAGGTTGTAATGATATTAGGAAAGAAAGTCAGAGAGTGTTAGAAATATTATGAACTTAAAGCATGCAAGATATACTGTGTCAGTGAAAATCAGTATATATGCAAATAAATATGGAAGCATGGAAATTTTGGTAAATAATATCAACTGAATGGCAGTAAATGTATACTAAAAAAAAGATAATTAGCAGTTATAAATGTCTGTATTGATGGTAGTCCTGTAGGAAACATACCTTACATAAATATGGAAGCATTGTCACTGTTGCATGGAAGAGAAAGCAGATGAACAATTTATGGCACTTGACACGTGTCCAGGAGATACACAAACCATGTCTCCTGAATGAAAGGAAGGGCCACTGACATAGCTATATCCATATCTATATATGTATCTATATCTATAGCTATATGGATATCTATATCTATATTTATGTATGGGTGGACTGAATTTGGTTGACACTATCTTTGGTCGAGATCGGTTTTGCTGAAAAATTTTGATCGACAGGTGAACAAGACTGCACATTTTTTTAGGTATGAAAATATGCCCTTTCACCAAGATTGTGTGATCTTGGAGCTAGTATATATAATTAGCAGGGGGTGAGGAAGGTCCAGGGTAGTTTGTCCCCCTGCAAAAATATTGTTTTAAATTGTTTTTCTTTTTACAGTTTTTGCATGTACTGAGATTGTTGATCAGTGCATATTTAGTAGTGTGGCTATGATTGTAAAGTCAGTCTTTTGGTGTTGACTTTGTAAATATCGATCTTTGGGTGTTTCAGTCATTATCAGTACACCCTATATATCACACACGCACACACACACACACACACACACACACACATATATATATATGTCAACTTAATATTGTCAACTCTGTAATTTGTCGAAATCTTTTTAGTCAACAAAACGTGGTTGACAAAACAGATGGTGAACAGATATGTGAGATCAAACAATATTGGTGGTAGGGGAATATGCCCTTTCCATGATATTATACAGTCTTGGATTTAGTATATATAATTAGTGTGATGTGATTGGGGTGCATAGAGGTTTGCTCCCCCAGCAAAAAACATATTTTATTTTAATTTTTAGAGTTTATGTTTTGCATGTGCCAAAACTGATGCTCCGCACATGCTTATTACCATGTCAGCATTTGCAAAGTTGAGATTTTCTGGTTAACTTTATAAACAATGATGTTTGAGTGTATCAATAAGATTCAGTACTCCCATATGAGGGTTATTTGAATGTGTGTCAGTGTTCATCAGGGCTCAGGGAAAGGGTTTAGCAATGGGATAGTTTCAGTAATTTTAGTGTGTGTGTGTGTGTCTTTGTGTGTGTGTGTGTGTGTGTGTGTGTGTGTGTGTGTGTGTGTGTGTGTGTGTGTGTGTGTGTGTGTGTGTCTGTGTGTGTGTGTGTGTGTGTGTGTGTATATATATATATATATATATATATATATATATATATATTTATATATATATATATATATATATGTGTGTGTGTGTGTGTGTGTGTGTAGAAGGGGATGCAGGTTAGTGTTAGAGTTAGGATTAAGTAAGGAGATAGATCAAGTGTGGTGGATTTGTGTTGGTTCAGGTTCATGTTTGTCTGAGCCTGTCTTGTGCAAAGGTAGAGTTAAGGAAAGATACATTTGGGGTAGTGTTACAGGATTTTGTGTGTGTGTGTGTGTGTACATGTGTGTGTGCAAAGACAGTAAAATGATATTGCTTTCCTTGTACGATCTTTTCTACGTTTAGTGTTAGGGATTTTCATTAACTGTTTTTACCAGTGGTTTTGTATTCAGCATTTATCCAGATCATTCACAGAATAATCGTATATATCTATGTAAATATATTTACAAAGGCAAAAAAAATGATTGTAATGCAGGTATACATGTTTAAATATGATAGCATTAATTTTCTGCAGTGGCCATGATGAGATAAAGTTGTTGTTTTTTTTGTAGTTATGGGATATGTGCACACGCCATAAGACATTGCTAGACCACAGTATATATAAAATATTAAACATACTGAAAGGAAAATACTATCTACAGGAACTGATTTTCCTGCAGTTCTTTGTAAAATGTGGATTCTGGACTATGACTAATCACTTCCTGCGTAGCTGTTCCCTCTGATCATACTTTACAGCAGGCACTGCAAAATGTTCTTACTTTATGAAGCTTGCAAGCATTTAGAATGTGAGCAACTTCTTGTCAGATTAAAGTTAATCTTTTGCCTTTTGCAGTTATCAGGCTGACAAATAATTAAGTTAAGCAATTAAGTATTTACATTACTGTACTATAACTATGTATTATACATAATAGCACAGTAGTCTCAGCCTGGTGCTATGACAAAGTCTTGCCGAATGAGATGTGTTGTTAATTTGCAGCTACACCTGTATAATAACCCTTTGACTCCCTTTGAGTGTCATTTGGCCCCAGCATCCACATTACCGTCATCTCCAATAGAAATGGTCCAAGTTAAAGGTACAGTCACGGCTATCTACATGAAGGGTAGCAGTAGAAAGTACATACAGGCTAAACATTGTTTTACTGTAGTCCATCATTACTGCCTGGCAGGGAGTGCAGAGGATTAGATCTCAAAGCTGCTAGTGAGCTTCATTTGACTAGTGTGTGACTCTGAATGAGTTCTCCCACCAGAAAGTACTCCCACATTACCTCTGAAAAGGAGCACTTACCCAGTTAATAAATAGGTGAAACAAAACATATATATGGGTATATATATCTGTGCGTACAGCACATGAGAAGTCCATGGATCCTATATCAACATCAGGTAATAAAATGGCACTTTGTATACTGTCCTGTACCTTGAGGACTGAGGTATGTTATACCACTGAGATGCTCTCTTATAATGAGAAAATAAGAGCTTTGCCTATCTATTATGGTGACTTTGTTACATTTTTATCTTAAAATAGGATAATGCATGTATATTAAATATTATTAACATGTACGCTTACATATTTACAAATACCAAATACTCAGCAAAAATTCATGCAAAAGTCTCCATACCATTCTAAGTGGAATATTATTTTTCTTAACAATTAAACCAATCCTACTAAATTATTTGACACTTCTTTTTCATCCTCACCTTTGTATAGCCACCATAGTTATTTATGTCAGATGAATGCTAACGTTTATTTTTCAGTTTGTATACATGTAATTGCATTCATTGTGCTTCTCTCCACCTTCTGTATATTTTGGAGTATTTTTTAAGTGACACTGGGTATTTTGCCACTAAATATAATATCTGATTATCAAGTAAGCAACATACAAAGGGTGCTCATTACATTTTCTCTGCTTCTCTCTGTCAGGCCCATAAAAATCAAATTTCTTTAAAAAAAATATTTGCTCTGTAGTTAACTTTCAAAAAGGCTCAGAAAAGTATTACTGGTATGTCTCTTCCATTTTATTGCAATATTACTGAGGGCAATATCATTGTTTTGTAATTTAGTATATTTCATTTCGACTCAGATATAGATCATTGCAATATGAAGAAAGTCAGAGTGTGTCTCATGTTTGTCAATGGATTCTTTTGATTACTAGATAATACAATATTTTGAACATTGTATCAGGCATGTAGTGAAGCTACTCAGTTCCCTTGTGGCATTTTTCCTTTACTACTTTTTAAAATCATCTTCCTAGAATTTGCATTGTTGTTAATTATTCCTTCTGCTTTCATTCTTACTATCAATGGAAGCCCTTATAGATGCAATGCGTTTTTGTGACATAATTTTTTTTTTTTTAATTTTTGTTCCTCTATGTTTAATAACTTCTATACAATGCATTTCCTTATTTTTAATAATGATACAAATGTACCCTTGTATTACAGTATTCGTTTAGAATATCACAGATACTTCACACAAGTCTCTTATTTGAATTAATTTAAATAAATGCTATTGCTCATAAATGGGTTATTGCAGGCAGCCAAGTCCCAATATATTAAGACAGAAC
This sequence comes from Protopterus annectens, assembly GCF_019279795.1. Lineage (NCBI taxonomy): Eukaryota > Metazoa > Chordata > Ceratodontiformes > Protopteridae > Protopterus > Protopterus annectens. The sequence goes on from NC_056746.1 coordinate 328,655,758, forward strand.
TGCAGACAGGCTGTGCTAAATGTAGATAACTATGTAAAAGTGAGAAAATCACCAAAGCTCTTAAATATAAACCATATGGTAAGGCTTACATCAGCAGAGGTAGGATAAATAAAGAGGCAAAAAGCTACCAAAACCACTGCAAATACACTTCTCTAACAACTGTAAGTCTACACAGAAGTCACTGCTGCCAAAACATTAAAAAGCTTACTGTACAAAACTGTTTGAAAAGGAAACAAAACAGCATCACAAAACACTGAAACAAACCTGCACATTTTTCAATAGTACAGAGTCTGCAAGCAATCATAGGATTGTCCATAAACACAAAGGGAAAAATAAAATCATGAAGTGAGAATACATACATGCAAATACACAGGACACAGTACCCAGAAGAGGAAAGCAGACTAGTAGAACACACACACACAAAAAAAAAACAAGTAACCCCAAACTCTGCCTATCAGAGACTATGGTGCTCAAATCGCAAATTAAACCATTGTCAATAATCATGAATTCCCAACACACACATTGTGAAACTAAATGAGCAATGCACTGCTACAGACAACAGACACAGGAATATGAGCCTCAACTGTACCTATAAATATGATACATGCAGTAGACATGCAACAAACCACATAATTCAAAACAATTATTAGAAAATATAGAGCAAAAAGGTTGTAAGCATAGCATGTGAATGCACATCAGAAAAGTGCAAACTATGCAATATGTAGCAGTGATGAGTGGTGACACGTCGAATCATACATCCCTTGTATATAAAGACATGCATAAAAGGTAACCCACAACACAGTACTAAGCAAATACCATGAAGAACTATATATGTGCATTAGAGTAAACAAGACCATTTTCCATAGAAACATAATATATAATTACTTTAATATAATTTAATGTAATTTAAAATAATATTAATGACTTTAATATAATTACTTTACTAGAAAGGCTCACCCAGACTCTGCTACACTTTGCTGTGAGGGAAAGGTTAGTTTGCTTTTTATTTGTTGTATTACTTTATTGCCTTTTTCTATTTTGAATACTGTGATTTGTTTTATTTACCTTGTGTTTTATTTGTATTCTGCTTTTAACTACATATTAAAACTTGAAAAGAGACCACAGCTCTATCTCTTATGAGTCAGGCAGAAATTAATACAGGTCAATAGAACAGTTCATTAAGGTTAATCGTCTATGAACTGAGGGGGTGGAGCTAGGAACTAAACCTTTTATTTAAGAGGTAAAATAAAACATTTCAGAGCTTTACTAGAAAGGCTCACCCAGACTCTGCTACATTTTGCTGTGAGGGAAAGGTTAGTTTGGTTTGTATTTGCTGTATTACTTTATTGCCTTTTTCTATTTTGAATACTGTGATTTGTTTTTTTGACCTTGTGTTTTACTTGTATTCTGGTTTTAACTGCATATTAAAACTTGAAAAGAGACCACAGCTCTGTCTCTTGTGAGTCAGGCAGAATGTTTTCCCCCACCTGGTTACTGTAGTGTTCGTAAACACCACTGTCTTTCTAATTGCCTTCCCCATATGTTAATTTGACCATATATCTCATTTCCTCTCTGTTTTTACTGGCTTGTGTGAGTAAGCACAAAATTATCATTTTGTGAAATCACTCCCCTTCAACTATTTAAATTTATTGGCCATCCTACTGTATTCCATAATACCAGAATACAAAAGTGACCACCCCCTTTCAATCTATCTTGCTGTTTTAAAAAAAGTGACTCTCCACTAAAACTAAACTTTTTAGACAGGTAAAACTTAAGTTACCTACTTTCACATCTAACTCCTCTAGTGCACACTGCAGTGTTTAGGATAAACCATTTTTTTCATCTTACCTTTAAGCATCCCTGTGACTAGCACTTGCTTTAAAACCTGTTGGAAAGCACTAGGAAGCCTTAAACTAATACAAGCACTCAACTATCCTTGTTAATAAGGAGAAATGAATCATAGAAACTAAACAGCCTATAATTGCAAATTACCTTACTAAGGTAAGGGAAAACAGCTCTTGTACTTTACAAAACAAAATCAACAAACCAGGCATGTCCAAGGGTCAGCTTCCGGTGATTTTTCTTGCCCCCCTGGTGAATCTGGGCATACTGGGGCAATGCAGCAATTGCCTCATGTACACCGGCAGCCCTCTCCTCCTACCACCCAACACTATAACTTGCGAGAGATTCACTTAAAGAGCCAAACTGGAAGCAAAGCTCTCTTCACCCAAGATTGTGCTAGACAGTCAAGAGGAGAAGGTTAACACCCGCACTACACCTCAAGCAACAACATAGCCCTTCTAAACCCACATCACCAACACCCACACATAGCAACACTAAACCCACATATGTGGAGGCCCTTAACAGTAACCTGTCCAAGCAACAAGGACCTCCAAAGCTGAAATGCTAACACCATTTACAAGCAAAGTGTCACATAGCTCACAACACCAGGGTGCCACCCAACAACAGCCCCTAAGGCAAGACAATGTACCCAACATGTTAGTCATAGGTGACTCTATAGCCAGGCACACTGATGTCCCACTCACCAGGCTGAACAAGGAGAAAATTACAGTCAGCTGCCTGTCGGGTGCCAGGATCTGCCACATAACACATCCACTCAAGTCACTCCACAACAAGTACAAATATGACTCATTTTCCATGTTGGAGTGAATGACTTGAGATGTACCTCCCTGGACTACATGAAAAGAGACATGGAAGAGCTCTTGGATCATGTGGCCAGGCCGGTATGACCCTAGCCCTGAGTAACATCCTGCCTCTGCCCAGAATTATACCACAGTATAAGGACAAAATGATTGACTTCAACAATTGGCTAAGCTTCTGGTGTCATTCAAAGGGGATCCAGTATATGTCTGCCTGAGATGACATGATCGACAGACCACGATGCTTTGCCAGAGATGGTCTGCACCTGTCACCCCTGGGATTCAGGTTACTGGCTAAGGCTTTTGCCACCCCATAGTGCCTTTTCTAGGCAAAGATCAAAGAACAAAACCACCACCGTAGCAGGTACAAGCATGCAAAATCTGAAGGTAATGCTACACAATGCTAGAAGTCTAAACCTCAAAATGCACTCTCTCAAAGCACTCCTTAAAATGGAGAACATCAATATCTGTGCAGTAACTGAGACTTGGTTCAAGGCCCCAGAGAGCACGCCTGCAGTACCAGGCTACAACTCTTACCACACTTTTCAGCCACCAAACCAGGCCCAAAGCACTAAAGGTGGAGGAATGTCCATATTCACCAAGGATATTCACAACACCAAGCTAGTTGCCCAACACAATGCATCTGAAATTCTCCAAGTGCAACTAACACTAGGTAATACTGCAATCCAAATTGTAGCTTGCTACAGATCCCCCACCATGCCCCAAGATTCTCACTACACCTTTCTAAACATACTGGAAAATATTAAGATACAACCAAACACCCTAATACTGGGTGATTTCAAATACCCTGCCATTAACTGGGAAAACGACTCGTACCAACACCTTTGCCCAATGGTTCTTGGAATTCATATATTCCAATGCCCTGGATCAGCTAATCCTTACTCCCACCAGGGGCTCCAATATCCTAGACCTGGTCATTACCAACATGAGAAATCAATGCTCCACACCTATAGTCACCCACTCATTGGTCAGGTCTGACCATAAGCTAATCACCCTTGACATCCACATCCCACCCCCATTCCCCAGTAAAAAACTTCTCCAAAGCCAACTTCATGCTACTCAAGTCAGAAGTGACAAACTTCATGGCACCCATGCAGATGGGAACTGAAAGTTTGACTGCTGAATCCTACACTAAGGCACTGTACGAGTACATCCACTCGTGCATGAATCATGCCATCACCAATAGAACCAAGATACTCTTCCCCAAAAAAAGGAAGCCAATCTAGTGGTCCCTTGTCATAAACAAACTTTACAACAAAAGGAAGAGACTGTTGCAGAAAAGAGGAAAATCCTGGGATGCAAAAAACTCCCTTACCAGCCTCAATAAGAAGCTAAGAGCCATCATAAAATCCTCCAAAGCTAGTTATGAAAATAAAATTGCCAAAGATTCCAAAGACAACCACAAGGCATTCTATAGCTATGTCAAGAATCTAAATGGCAATGCTCAGATCTGCTCTGAGCTACAACAGAATGGCATTAAATATACTGATCCCAAGGATATTGCCAATATCCTGGCAGATTGATTCAGTGCAAACTTCACCTCCCTCTCACCCCCTAAAGGGCCCATCCCAATACCAAAAGATTGCCAAATTCCAGTAATAACGGCCACACAGGTAAAAAAACGCACTCTCCAAAGCTAAGAATACAACATCCATGGGACCAGATGACATCCCAGGCTGTGTACTACATGAACTACAAAATGAACTGGTCCTCACCTAAGTGTCATGTTTAATCATAGCCTCACCTCAGGCTTCGTGCCCACTGAGTGGCAACAGCTATGGTTATCCCACTCTACAAGGGGGGATACACCTTGGATCCCAGGAACTACCGCCCCATCAGTCTGATGAGCCTGATCTGCAAGGCCATGGAACATATTATCATGGAACTTATAAACAAACATTGGCAAGCTTCAAACACTGGACCCCATGCAGTTTGGGTTCGGGAAGGGCCGATCTTGTCTCCTGAACCTGATTGACTTCTTCAAATCAGTCTCCAGAGCCATGGACAAGGGTAAGGTGGTCCACACAGCCTATCTGGACCTTGCCAAGGTCTTCAACACCATCCCCAACTCTGGAATCATAGATAAACTTACTAAACTATGCATTAATCCCTACGTCACTCGATGGGTTGCCAACTGGCTTACTGACAGAACCCACACTGTAAAAGTAGCCAACTCCAAATCCAGCTCCAGACAAGTGACAAGTGGAGTACCTCATGGCTCAGTCCTGGGACCACTCTTGTTTGGTATCAAATTCTCTGAAGTACAGGCCAAGACTAAGGGAAGCTGGCTAACAAAGTTCGCAGACGACTGCAAACTGGGAGCCATTATTGAATCACCAAATGATGTGGATACTCTACAAAAGGGCCTTACAGAAACAGATGCTTGGTGCCAGAGCCATGGGCTAAAGCTTAATGCCAAGAAATGTATAGTTATCCCCTTTGGGAAAAAACATGTACCCGTGAATCACCATATAGGTGGCAGTACACTAAACACCGAAAGTGTGATAAGAGACTTAGGGGCGCAGGTGGTCAGAGTTCTCACCTTCGATAACATCACCACAATAGTCAGGAAATCCTTCTATGTGCACACCTCATCACTAAGGGCTTTTCATCCAGAAAAAAGGAGGTCATTGTCCCACTGTACTCAACCCTCATTAGACCCATTATAGAATACAGCGCCCCAGTTGGTATGTACCTCTCAAGACATCTGCAACAACTGGAAAGGCCGCAGAAATACCTCACTAAAAGAATCACAGGCCTAAAGCAGATGCCCTATGCTTACCATTTAAAAAAACTCCACCTATACTCTGTCGCATATCGTCTACTCAGAGGCGATCTCTGCTTAACATACAAGGCCATGTCAAACCCAGAGCTGTTGGACATGCTACACGTAAAGAAATCATAATCCCTCAGAGACACATACTCCAGAGATCTAAACCTTGTCATCACAATGAACAAAACATGCTGGAGGGGTAGGTTCCTGACCCAGCGACTCCCCAGACTCTGGAATAGACTGCCCATACATGTCAAGCAGAGTGCCTCTTTGGCCCTCTTCAAAAGGAACCTTGATGATTGGATGGGAGATAGGAAATTCACCCCAGGGATCATGTCAGTCGCCCTGATAGACAGGGGTCCAGGGAAGTAAATACTGTGAGAAGAAATAGCCAGGGAATTGTTATGGCTAGACTTGTATAGGCCCTAAGGCCGATAGCCTAGTACCAGCCTATGAACCTATGGATCTATTATGACATCACAAAGCTGTTAATTACAGAATGGACCCAAACTGTACATGCCCAAATAAAACACACCAGTAATGTACATAGATTCACATGATCATAGGTTTTTCCTAAGGTTATGAACAAAGCAGACCTGCAAGAAATTCAGCAACATCTCCCAGTACTATGGTAAACTAGCAGTGTTCCCATTATGTAGACTTTCTCCATATCCTGTCATCTAGACTGGTTTTATATGGTGCTATGGAAGTACCCTGCTGATAAGTAAAGGTAGCCTTTTCTAGAAATGGGGTAAAAGTTTAGTTATATGTCAGGCCATTTGGTGTAGTTGATGAGGTAGTATAAGCTAAGTTCTCTAGAACAGGCCATTATAGAAATAGCAATGGTTAATTAAGAATGCAATCATGTCACACAATAGGTAGAGTTGCCACCTTTATGGAGATCCAATGTGGAATACAGGAGTTGTGGCTAAAAGTGTGATATCACCAGGGGGCATTATCAAACATAGGAAAAAAAACACAGAGCATAAAAACGTGCAAAGCTTTAAAATCAGACTTGTATACATAGTAAACACAAATCCCTACTCCCTTATCTCAAACCCGCGCGTGCACACACACACACACACACACACACACACACACACACACACACACACACACACACACACACACACACAACTTTTGGGGCTTCTGCATCAGCTGGGTCACAAGAACAAACACAGAACAAATACTTATTACTTCATTAAGTTTCATCTTACCAGACCTAGTTGTTAACAACAGAGTAGAAATGAGATCATTATACTGTCTCCAAAACTTCCGACCTTTATTTGGAGTCTCATGGCAAGTCTGAAGTTTTGGTTTTAGTTGTTTTTTGGCTTGCTTCCATCCTACTATTTGGTTTTGGTCATTATACTGTCTGTTAACCAACAGTTCTAACAAATACCCCAAACTGTAGAGTTTCACCCATTTTCACTGACTGGTGAATCATGGGCTCCACCTTCTTATCAAAATAGTGTCATACACAAATAAACTGCATCTCACTCATGACATTTATTAAACATATGCCAATATCCCCTCTCTATGACCTTGCAAACATGGACTGGAAATAAGTATAAATATAGACTGACTACAAAACAGCATTAGATTAGCTATTACAATTTTAGTCCCACTGCAGATCAAGTATATCATTTTACTGACATGTAGAACAACAGAGAAGGCTACACGTAGGATTAGACCTTATGTAAGGAATGCTGACATATTAAGAGAGCAGGTATGGCAACATTTCAAACTAAGGATTTCTATGTGTGAATGACACACTTACTGTCACATGGTAAAGTGATATGAAAGAACAACAGATAAACTTTAAGCTAAATAAATAAAGACAAGACAAGCATCAGTACTTGGCAATATTGGAGGAGTCTAGAAAAAATCTACTACATAGCAAGAAGGATATAAGGAAATAATAGATTTAGTGCTACATTGCAGAAAACAGTTTTCAGCAAATATTTGGTGTGCACTAAATGGCCAGTAGATTAGACAGCCTGTTGAAATTCTGACAACTGTAAGTGTGTTCATTGGAATAAGAGAAAAGCAAATAGTCCATGTGACAATGTTAAATTATTTATTTATTTTATTTTACATTTGTGAACCGGGAAATTCCGACTGGACCAGGTCCATTTTCAGCGGAGGCCCGGGGAGAAAAGCTCCAACATCAAGTTATACAAATACAGTACATCCAGCATAATACACAAAACAGGTTACATCATGTATGCTGAGCATAGTAATATAACAAGAAATTAATAAAAGCACTCCATGTAAAAGAAGATATAGAACATGGGTAAAAAGACAATGTCAGTTATACATTGGTAAGAAAAGAAAATATATCAAGTAAGATTCTACATAGAAGTTCATAGTACAACAAAAGACCAACGACACTTTGACTGACCCCACCTCCCCAATTTAACATACTAAGAATCTCAGAATAAAGTTGTATGGAATAACATAACAAAGCACATTCCCAGGAAACAACGTACAAAAAGCCAGGGTATATGTTCATTGCTCAGGTCACTGACAGTCTTACACATTACATAATAAAAATAAGTAGATCTGTTAAGTAGGATGAAGATTCAGATCTGTTTATTTAAGCTTTTCACTTTGCAGTACTCTGCAGAGACCTCAGCATGTCTTCTGCTGTCTATCCTCAATGCTGCCACTTGCACTTATACTTGTTACTCTACAGGTAATTCTTCCCTCCTACCAGATCAAACATCAGGAAGATGCCACACTCTGACTGGCTGAAATATCTGCCTCTCACTACCTCAACCATTCCAAACAAGGAAATTATAAAAATAAATCAATACACTAAAAGCAGTGCTGGTGAGAGGCTGTCTGTTGTCAGGGATGACTTTCAAACAGTGGGTGACTTGCTATCCACTGTTGAATTCAGGGTCCTTAAAATCCTGAGGACAGCTTGTGCTAAAAGTAAGAAAGCAGGGATGAAATCAGAACTGTTCTATAGAAATCTGCATTAGTTGTTGTTTGTCTTTCAGCTTTTTCCCGGTAAGGGGTCGCCACAGTGGAACTCTGGTCCGCTAATGATTGGCAGTAAATGTTTTACAAAATGCCAAGGTTCCAGCTCGACGCCCAACCTTCAATTAAGGCACGCCCTATTTACGCACACATGTCTTTCGAATGCTACCCAACCGTGGGGAGGACATGCAGACTCCATACAGAAGGCATTCCCAAGCCAAGCCGAGAATCAAACGGGAGAATCTCTTGCTGTGAGGTAACAACGCTACCGCCGTACCACCGCGGCATAGGAATCTGCATTAGTAATAACCTCAAAGGTGGGAACAGATAATGGGGACACCTACATACAGTATGTGGGTAACTTGGTCAGCATTATAGAATAGATGACAGCTCACTCAGGTTTTGTAAAACCAAATGCCTGAGCAAAAAAAAAACATCATTAATAATCTAATCTTTTATTTAATATAACAGTAAACATAGGATATATGACCATGAATGCAAGGTTTGCACATAGAGCTCAGTGCACGCATTGTGCAAAGAAGCTGAAACAACTGTGAAATTTCATGGAGCACCATAACACCGTGCTAAGCAACATTATTTACACTGCAAAGCTACACATCTTAACAGAACTGCCTTAGCATGGCACACTGAATTATGCTAAGATTTTAAGTCTTTTTATTTTCATAAGGTTGAAATGCAAGTATCTGCTGAGGACGGAAAGAACTCCCTTGAGTATCAGGAAGTATTATGGCAAATGAGAGGTAATGAACCTCCCCCCCCCCCGGACTTAAGTATGTTAAAGGATAGGGATTCACATATTTAACAATAAAGTTAACTTATTGTATGACTACTTTACCTTTCCATAGTTTATCTGTTTATTTATTTGTTTAGTTATTTTTATAATTTTTCAGCAGGTATCTTTAAATAGACAATGGGCCAGATTCAGGAAGCCTCCGTGTAAGAGTTATAACTCTTACACGTAGGCTGCAGTTAAACGGTGTGATGTCAGCATGTCATGCATATGCATGAGGTGCATGAGGCATGCTGAATCACACTAGTAACTCTTACACGGTCCGTGTAAGAGAGTAGGGGGCGTGTCTGTAGGCTAAGCCCTGCAAGCGGACACGCCCCGGAAGACTAGAATGGCTGAAAGTAAACAGCCACGAGAGAGGCCATGGAAATGTGAATAAACACACTACACAACACATGCCCCGACAGACCATCAGTGTATAAAGTGAAGAGATGTTATAAAATTAAATTAAAACCTTTTTTTTTTTTTTTTTAAACCCCGTAAATGTTTGCTACTGTGTGCCGTGTGGCGGGTGTGCTACTAGCGCAATTGCAGTTAGCAGTCAGTGGAAAAGGATATAAAAACTAAATATGCAAAGTAAGCCAAGAAGTAATAGCTTAGCGGTAGAGTTGCTGGCCTAAGAGTAGGCAGGCAGGGTTCGAGCCCCCACAACAACCTTTTTTTTTTTTGTAAATAAGCACTAAAAAGCCCCCTGACAATATTGTACAAATGTAAAAGTATTCCCTTTTGTAAAATGCAATGAAATGGAGCATATATTTTGAAGTAACACAATAATAAAAATAGTCAGAAATGTACTCATAGCTAAGCTGCTGTGAGACAGACTGCCTGTAGCTGAGTAGTGTTTAAAAAGCTGCAAACTGCGTGCCCATTGCTAAGCACCGGTTTAACAGGCTGAAACTGTTTGCAACTAGCTGTGCTGAGCTGAACATGTGTGTCACTAGCCTATTAAGGTTTACCCCAGCACACACCGTTTGCGTGCCGCTCCCACAAGCTAACTGCCAGTGCGCATGCGTTACCTCCGTGCAAACGAGCGCAGACCTGCTTTTAAGTGCTTAAAAGTGCTTTTGGCATGTTTGATTGACAGGTCTCAACTCATTTCTGTCAGGAAAATCAAAAATCAGTTGTCAGATTCGAACCCAGGATACCATGCACTAGAGTCAAGGTACTAAACCACTAAGCCATGACAGCAATACCTAGAAATGCAAAAATAGCATATATATGGGATATTATCCAGAATGGAGCATGATAAAGCATTTTCAGTGAAGTAGATACAATTCCAAAATGGCCAATCAGAGAAATGTGCGGGAAAAGCGGCATATATAAGCCCCATAGGCGGGAATACACAGCAGAAACGATTGTAGAACAGACCTGCAGTCAAAATGAGTGGAGTAGGTGAGGGACGTTGCTTTCGAGCACAGAGTTGGGCATTGAGGAGTCCAGATACATGGTCTGGCTCCTTGTCCATCATCACGAGGCCCAACTCATGCAGGGCCAGGTCTCATGGGGAGCGTATAGGGCAGAGGCATGGAACCAGTTGGCTCGTGATCTGACCAGTGCTACTGGCATTCCACGCACTGGTGAGCAGGTCCGTCACCACCATGCGGACCTGAAGCGATGCAAGCAAGACCAGTTGACCGAATGGATCCAGGAGGCCCGGGATATGCCCAACGCCCCACTACTGAGTAAGTTACATTTTGCTTATGTATGTAAGGATTTCAACTGGCTGATACCATGGAGATGTGTAGTCCAATATTACTTCTTTCATATTACAGCTGCAGGTGTCCGCTCTGCGAACCGCGAGATGTATGCCGGTAGGTTGGTGCGGCTGCGCCACCATGCAGGTTAGTAACCCCACCCATTACTTGTAAATAAATATTGTACTGTAGCATGTATCAGAACACTGCAGTGTATTGATTAAAAGTAATATAATGTGCAAGCAGGAATTGTAAGTCTGCAGGTATGGCTGCAACAAGTTCATCAGTATGCAAGTGTAACTGGAAATATAATTGATAGAATTAAACAGTGCTGTAATACAGATGTCCCACCATGAATTAAATATAGTGTAACCTGCAGTAGTCTCAAGAGTACAGCTTTAGAATCTGAGGTAGTCATATGTGAGATATATCCCTGTTGAAATGCTGAATCATGACAGAAGTGAGGCTGTTGGAAAGTGTTTGAATCACCACCAGTCTAACATGTGAACAAAGCCTAGAAGTACCAACCTGAACTGTGAAGTTGCAGGATGTGTGAGAGTGACAGAAAGGGTCATGTATGAATAAATAAAGTAGTAATAACCCCTGAATATAGTAGCCCCAGTGTGTTTCTACAGAACTAAATGCATGTGGGAAGTACATCTTAATATCCCAAACTGATTTCAGTGTGTCAGAATCTGGAATGTCTAGGCCAAAGTCTGTATGGTGATCACAGTAAACAATTTGCAGATAGAATGAATGATTATCTGACAGACTAAACAGCCATAGTTGTCCCCTGTCCTGTCATCAAAGTGTAGCAGGATGATGTATCTGATCAGATTCAAAATAAGTAGGATAGCGATGTATTTGTAACAGGTGTAGCATGACAGTCAAATAAAAATTATTTTGAAACATCAGCCTCAACTTAATTGTGTACCTATTACAAATGTAAATCAATGTGTAACATATGAATGTGTCATCACTTTCTATCTCCACCCAACCCTATAATTCCATATAACAACACCCACTAAATAACGGTATGTGAACATTTCATTAATCATGGACATTTGTCCGTTTCAAAAATATATGCATGTCTGTTTGTGCATGTGCCCTGTTCATACCTGCAAATTTGATGGCCTGTTGCCATTAATCAACCCTGCATGTTGTTTGACTGTGTATTTCTGTTCAAATAATGCATGTGATATTGATATGCCGCTTGTTCAATGGTGTTAATATCTGGGTGTTTGTTTGATGGGAATACCAATGCATGCTGTTACAACTAATCTGAATGGAATAAAATGCCACTAACCCAAACTAACATAACTACTCACAAACCTAGAACGCTTGGGAAGGCAGGTCCCAGTGGACCCACCTCTCCCACCTCAGCTGGCGACTGCATCTGGCACTAGTGCCCAGGCCGGACCCCCCTCCGGTGGCCCTGTGCCACCTTCGGGTGGAAGCGCTGCAGGGGATGGGGCCCGTCCCCCCAATGCAAGTGTGGCCGGAGGGGTTCGTCCACTCACCCTCCAAGGTGTCCGGTCTGTGGTGCGAAGGGAGATCCAAGACTCCATTCTTGGGCCCCTACGCCAGCTCGAGGCTCGTGTGGCACAGCTAACGGCCCCGGCCGTTGCCCTTCACAGCCCCAGCACAGCCCCGTCCTGGGCTGTGAAGGAACAGTGGCAACTGCCTATGGGTGGGGATATCAGTTGCACTGTTGCCATCTGTGGGCTCATGCATCTCGGATATCCCAACCTCCGTCCCCGTCAATTGTGTAACCCCCCCCACGTGTGTCATACACCGCCCCTGTATGCGTCTTGTCTGTCTTGTCTGTTAACCTACCCAACCTACCTCCCCAGCTATACCGACTTCCTTCACCTGACATACCACTCTCACCTGAAAAAAAGGGCACTCTGTACCCACAAAAAAGTTATGCCCCATACATAGCTGTCCATGTCGCACACATGTCTGCTTGACATTGAAACAGTTAATTACAATTGGCTCTACAACAAATATTAATGTTGTCCTGACACCTCTCTCAGGGGTGAAAGGTTTCCAATGTCTCACCAAAATACATGAAAATGCACAGCTGTTGCTGCCAAAGACATGGGCATCTATGGGCCTTACCTACATCCCTCCTGCAAATCCCACGCTTGTTTCCCTACTGTCTTACCCTCTTTGTGACCCCTTTTCACCACTTTCCTGTCACCCTTTTCTTTTCTTTCAAAGAAATTAGCTGGTGTGCTTGTGTTAGCGGAGCTCACCGCCAGTGCGCATGCGTGAGCTCCGCAAATGAGCGCAGACCTGGTTTAAAGTGCTTAAAAGTGCCTTTATGGCACTTTGATTGACAGGTCCTGTACTCAGTTTGAAAGCTTGCAAATAAAAATAAATTCCCACTGTCAGTCTCGAACTCAGGACCTTGGTAACATTAGTCTGTATGACCTACCACTAAGCCATGCCTGCCTTACAAGAGCACAGTGCTAAAATAAATATAACATGTAATAGTAAAAATCAGTATAAAAGCAATATAGGAGATGTACTATCTGAAGCATGTCAGGCAGAGTTTTAATGGCCAAATTACTGGATTCCCATACTAGGTCAGTGTTAACAGAAACAGCCCTGCTACTTGTTAGCTTGTACATAATAAAGTAAGGTAATGTACATATATGAAGGTACGTATATCTACACATACATATATATAAATATATATAAATACATATGAAATATAGTTGTAGGTGTCAGTATCCATACACACTCACTACAGGAAACAGTGAACATAAATGCAGCAACCTGAATCTGCAACACAGCCTGACCCCTGTGTGACCTACTTACCCTTCTAACTGCTTAAAGGTGGCCTCAGCACTTTGATTGACAGGCCCTGTACTCAGTTTGAAAGTTTGCAAAGAAAAATAAATTCCCACTGCCAGTCTCTTCATAACATTAGTCTGTATGACCTACCACTAAGCCATGCCTGCCTTACAAGAACACAGTGCTAAAATAAATATAACATGTAATAGTTGGAATCAGTATAAAGGCAATATAGGAGGTGTACTATCCAAAGCATGTCAGGTAGAGTTTCAATGGCCAAATTACTGGATTCCCATACTAGTTCAGTGTTAACAGAAACAGCCCTGCTACTTGTTAGCTTGTACATAATAAAGTAAGGTAATGTACATATATGAAGGTATGTATAGCTAGACATACATATATATAAATATATATTAATACATATGAAATATGGTTGTAGGTGTCAGTATCCATACACACTCACTACAGGAAACAGTAAAGATAAATGCAGCAACCAGAATCTGCAACACAGCCTGGCTCCTGTGAGACCTACTAACCCCTTTAACTGCTTAAAGGTGCCTCCAGCACTTTGATTGATAGGCCCTATACTCAAGTCAAAAGCAGAATATAAGCATACTGGTAGGCCCTACCACAAGACCATTGTAACACTAGTCTGTATGACCTACCACTAAGCCATGACTCTCATACAGGAATATAGTGCTAAATAAGTGGAACATGTAATAGTAGGAATGAAGATAAAGGCAATATAGTATGTCTACTACCCAAAGCATGTCAGGCAGACTTTTATAGTCCCAATTACTGGATTCCCATACTAGTGTAGTGTTAACAGAAACAGCCCTGCTAATTGTTAGCTTGTACCCAATAATGTCAGCTAATGTACATATATGAAAGTATGTATATGTACACAGATATATATATATTTATATAGCAATACATATGACATATAGTTGTAGGTGTCAGTATGCATACACACTCACTACAGGGAACAGGCAAGAGAAATGCAGCAACCTGAATCTACAACACAGCATGAAGCATGGGAGATGTACTAACCTTCACACTCACAGAACACTGTCAACAGCATACCAGCATGGTCCACGCCCTACAATCTGAAAGGGCAATGCCTATCTCACATACCTTTTATAGCAGTGTCCTGAAATCACAGTGAGACATGCAATCAGTACACACCTGGCTGCATGCAATTAGCAAATGCTGCCTTACAATTGGTGCAGAGGCCATCACATGGACCTATGCAGATACCTACAAAAGCATTGAGTACCCACACTACACTCATGCAATACATTCATTGCACAAAACCTACAGAGAAAGAGAGAGAGAGACAGAGAGAGAAACAAACAAATATAACGACAGCCAGCAGCAAAAGCAGCAGCAAGCAGCAAACAGCAAGCAGCAAGCAGCAAGGAGCAAGCAGCAACAAGCACCACTGGCACAGCAACAGTTGCCACAAACACAGGTAATGCAAAGTAGCAGGTTAATCCTGTGTATACTGTGACACCTGCAAATGTATCATAGTTCACTATCTATAGGTATGTCCATGAGATAGGTTGTGTGTACATAGTCCTGAAATATAAGCATATGTAATATTGCTGTACATGTTGCCCATACTTAACACTTCCATAGCTTAGAACACAAGGCCAGTTGTGCATATGATGCAGTAGTTCCCAGGGTCAGTAGAGGTTCCTCCTCATTGGTGTGGGACCACTGTGTATGTATGGCACTGTTCAGGTACATATCCTGTAGTATGGCCAGGGATTAATATCAGTCTGTCATGTGGTGCTATGTCCTCCAGGGGTGAATGTAGCACACATCCAGGGATACCATTTCGTAACAGTGATGCTATGTGTTCTTCAATGATGAAGGTGGCTCTCACCTGGACATGTGAGATGATAGGGAGGTGACAGTCATCTGGGATAACTAATACCACATGTGTAGGAGAATGGGGGGGTACCTGCACCTAAACTGTCTGCAACAATGTTGCCAATATCTGTGCATTTGGTGAATGTGAAGCATCTTAACACTGCTGACCACAGATGCCTTGCTGTCATGTGAATCTGCCCTGTGCTGCAGTAGCCTCCTACTATTGTTATACAATATGCCTGTATCTGTACTCCACTCGACAGGATTAATAAGTGGTGTGCAGTTGTTCTGGGTTAGATATGTGTGTGCACAGTACATGCAGTATGTGGGATGTCTGTGGTAAGCATATGCAAAGGTGCTGGCGGTGTGTGTTGTGGCTTCCACTGGCCCAATAGGCTGCATGGATAGCATCACTGTCATAACTACTGAATAACTGTGTAATTAAATGCATACATAGCAAGGTAGTGTACTGTGCTTGTGGTGTTGTTCGGATATGTAAATCCAGGCTGAGTAATGTGTGCACATCACAGGGTTGGGTTGGATGGCAACACACATCCAGTATGTAGGGATGAACACCCAGAATGCGTCAGACGTGTCGCCTGTGCAGAAGTATCCGGCCATTACCTGTGCATCCCCCACAACACACACACATGCAACATATGGCAGAAGTACTATAGCAGTACACACATGTTCATAGGTTCATACTAGGCTATTTGCCCTAGGGCATTGGTAAGCCTAGTAGAATGTGTTTGTCTTCGCCACCCAATTACAAGTTATGCTGCTATGCCCTTGTCCGATGTTAGTATACTGTGCCTCTGTCTAACAGTGACATAGAAGTGATACCTGGGGTACAACTATGATCTACATCCACTCATCCAGATTCCTATGGAAGAGAGTCAATGAGGGACTCTGCCTAACCTGTAGTGTGAGCTCATTACAGAGTGAAGGGAGCCTCTCGGTTAGGAATATGCCCCTCCAGCATGTCCATGTATGTCAGTGCTGAGGTCCAGCTCTCCTGAGCATGTGGCTGTATGGGACTCTGATTGCCTGAGGTGCAGCATGTTCATTACTGCTGGGTAGGACATGGCTGTATATGGCACGCACAGATTGCCTCTGAACAGGCAGTAAGCAACTGAGTCCAGCTGGATTTACTTTACCTGGGCAGCATATGACATCTGTGTGAGCCATTGCATCCCCTTGATGAGGTACTGTTGTCCTGTACCAGTTGCTGTGGGTGTCTGGTTAGGTACATCCCAAAAGGTGCATTGTACGCAATTATAGGCTTGATGATGGATGAGTAAAGAAGCACAATGACCTCCCCTGCCATACATGTGAATCCCTCATGATTAGCTGGGCTATATAACATGTCTTTCAATCCACATTGGCCATGTGGTTGACAAATGACAGACCGCTACCATGTTTCTTCCTCAGGTCCCCAACTACGTCTTCTGTACTCAATGGCCTAACACCTATGTTGTACTGTGCCACCAATGTGGAGGCGTGGGAATCTGCATTGAATACTGATACTCCCCCTCCTTTGTTCAAGTGTTGGGGCCGACAAGAATGGTAACAGCTATAACCTGGTAGTACTGGTGTGCTCCTGTGAAACCTGAAACAGGTTCATGTTACTGCACAGATATCGATGTCCAGAATGTTAAGTAGGGTTTTGAGTGAGTGCATCCTTAGGTCTAGACTTCCGGTGTTGAGTAGCATCACTCTTACTTCCTCATCCTTTGTGATACAAATGGATGTGGGTTTGCCTTATGAGCCTTGCCTAATACAGGCACTATGGGGTAGCAAGAGGCTCCGCCAAATTCCAATAGGACAGGGGTGACAGGTGCAAGCTGTCCCTAGCAAAGTATACCACCCCAAGATGGCAGGCATTGGCACACCTGTGAATGACACCAGTATGTCAGTCAATTGTTGGAAGGGATCATCGTGCCTTGATATTGTGGCATGGTTCTAGGTGAGGGTAGGATGCTACTCAAGGTCAGGGTCAAACTGTCTTGGGCTACATGCTCAGAGAGCTCTGTACTGTCTCATGTCATGTAGTCCAGGGAGGAATGTGTCAGGCCATTCACACCAGCATGGACATTGACTGAGTCATACCTGTACTTGCCTTGGGGTTACCTGAGTGTTTGTGTTATGTGGCAGGTCATAGTGGCGACAGGCTGCACACCGTGACCCTCACCTCGTTAAGCCTGGTGAACGTGATGTTAGTGTGCCTGATGATAGAGGCACCTAGTACAGGTGTATGAGGTGTGTTGTTTACTGTTAATGGCTGTGAGTGTTCAGCACATTGGCTTTGTGTGATATGTGTTGCACATGTTCGTTTCCGTGGTAGTGGTTGCATGGATGTCTGCTTAGGAGGTCTCTGCTGCATAGGCATAGCTGTGGTCGAGCCTACAAGTATGTTCATGTGTGATCATGTGTTAGGTCCGCTGTTGTGGTAGGTCTATGTGAGACTGGAAGTGTAGTGTGTGGTCTCCTTGGCCACCTGACTGGTTATGGCAGTATTGAGTAGACAGAGCCTAGCCTCCAGTTTGGTATATGGTTGCATCACTCACATGAGTTTGAATTTGTTGTTAAGAGGAGGGGTTGTCTGTGTACATGCATCTGTTCCAACATTGTCTCTGGAGTACCACACTCACCAGCTGGACTGGGAGGGAACTGACAACTGACCTCTGGACATGCTAGAATACTATTCTGAATTCTGTAATAATTAATGATTGAAAACAAGGTCCAGTGGGGAGTGAGGGTGTACTGACATTACCTACAACTGCTGACTGATATAAAAGCGTCAGTGAGCAAGTGCCAGGTAACCTAAGTGCAATGTGTCACAATTAAGTAAATGCAACAATGAGAAGCAGTCACTTGCTGTCATGTGTAACATGGAAATACGTACAGTAAGCAATGCAGATATCAGTAGTGAGTCACAGACGTGTTGACAAGCTGTGTACTATGTGGAAGTAGCATACCAGTGAAATAACAAACTAACAAATAACAAGCATATAAACAAAGGTAGATCCAGGAGGCCTGGATGTAGTGGTTGCTACAGCAAACAAGGTGTAGCAATGTCAGTAAGATACAGCTCAGATATGCAGGCACTATACACCTGAAACCAGATGTCCCCAGCTATGAATGGCAGAGTACAGCCTATTGTCACACACGAGTGCAGACCACAAACCTTGTTAATGTTAAATAACTGGCCTGAAGGCCAACTGCCCATACCAAAACTAATACACTTGTACACTGGTTTCAGCCATATTCACCCAAAAATTAACTCCAAGAGTTACAAAGCACAAAAGAAACACGAATAGATGAGTACAACAAACCACAGAAGCCAAGACGTAATCCAAAAGTCGTCGTTTACTAAAAACTTATAAGCGCTTTCGTGTAATAGTATCAATACACTTCCTCAGACAAGTTTTTTTACATCTGTAACCTTCATTTAAATAGGAATTTCAATTAACACATTTTATTCAATAATTAAAAACAATTAAACCAATTTTATCAAATTGATTAAATACTGCCCTAAACAAATAATATAATAATAATACTGTATTACAAAACCATTTAAAAACAATACTCTAACTTCATTATTAAGTTTAATTTAAAAACTAAATTACTATAGCATATGATTAATACTATAAAAAATACATGCCTTACAGCCATATTTTCGTTTTGTAATTTTCATTTTATAACCCTTACAAGTCAACTTATATTGTTTGAACTGATATCTTTACTTACATTGTGTGTGTCATTACAAATATTTAATTCATCTTAGAAGGGCTTTTTGCTTTAACAAACATTTTATAGAACAAGTTTCATTAATCCCAGGGTGGACATAGGCATTTGTTTTTAGTTGCCATAGCAACTCGGATTCTTCTAACTTCAAATGCCAAGGCCCTCCTCTGGGATTTTTTCTCACTTTCTGCACAACATTGAACAAAAAACTATGGTTGATGTTTTCTAAGACATGTTTTGCGAGAGCATTAGACATATTTCCCTTGGTGATCGCATAAGTATGTTCATAGATACGTTGTTTTAAATACCTTTCGGTTTTACCGAAATAGAATGCAGAACATACTGTGCATGAGGCCAGGTATACTACACCTTGAGTAAGACAGTTACATTTTTCATTAATGTAATATTTTATACCTCGAATAGTGAATGTTGAACCAGTTTTTATATATTTACAGTAACTACAATTACCACACTTGAACATTCCTTTATTTACTTTGTATGTTCTGGTAGGGGCTTCGAACATTGTTTTTAAAGATGGAGCCTTTCTAAAAATAACTATAGGGTTGTGTCCTATGTTAATGTTAGGTGTATTGCCTGCATTTAAGAGTTCCCAGTTATTATCTAGGATTCGTCTAAATTCTACACTTAATTCATTGAACTGTGTGGAAAAACTGATATTATAATTCTTTTTTTGTTGTTGTTGTTCTTCTTCTTTTTGTTCATCTACTTCTTCTACGGTCCTAGAATTATCAAGAACTTCATTTTCCCCTATACTATCAGTCAGATTAGTACTGACCTGCGTTCTTAATAGAGGAGCTAGTACTCCATTAGTCCTTTTTCTTATTACTTCTCTAATAACTGAATTTATTAATCTTCGTGGATAGCCTCTATTCAAGAACATAGTAGCTAAAAAGTCACACTCATTTAAAAAAGAGCTTTCTTCTGAACACATCCTGGATGCTCGTACTATCTGACTCTTAACAACCCCTCTTTTTTGAAAGGGGGGGTGTGAACTTGAATAGTGTAGAAATGAGTTACTGTAATGAGGTTTTCTATAGATAGAGGTAGTGTATTTCATTTTTTCCATGTCTTTTTTTATGTTAATATCTAAAAAATTAATTGATGACGCGTCAAACTGGTGAGTGAACTCTAAAAATGGAACAAAAGAGTTCATTTTTTCAATAAGTTTAATGGCATTTTCTTCATTAGTTTTCAAAATCATTAAAATGTCGTCTTGGTATCGTGTATACCAGACGACTGACTCTTTGAATATTGTTTGTGGAAACAAAAAAGTATGTTCCCAAAACGCCATTACTAAATTTGCAAAGGACCCCCCGCAAGGGGAGCCCATTGCTACACCTGTTGACTGAAGAAACAAATCATTTTTAAACATGAAAAAATTGTTTTTCAAAACTAACTCTAACAAGGTTATAATTAAATCAATGTCTTCACCTGGGAGATGTTTATATAATAAAAAATCTCTTACCCATTCTGCACCTATTTCTTGTGGGATTGTTGTGTATAGATCTTTGACGTCAGCTGTCATAAACGTAAAGTCTACTTGAAATGGTATTTTATTCAACTTTTCCAAAACAAACCAAGAGTCTTTGCATATCTGAGACTCATTTTTAAGGACTTGTTTTAGTTTATTGTCTACCCACTTAGCACAAGAATAGGTTATGGACTGACGTCCATCTATTATTGGCCTAAAAGGAGGGTTGTGTATGTTCTTATGCAATTTAGGAACTCCGAAGATGACAGGAGTCATGGGAGCTGGCATGGTTAAATATTGGTATAATTCTGTACTGATGGACCCTTCAATAAACAAATCACTTAATGAGTTCTTAATTTTTTGAAGGGACTGATTCAATTCGTTCCTTGAAATTTTTGTATAGTTGTTGCTTGATAACATTTCTCTTATTTGCTGCTCATAGTCATCTTCGTACATGAGAACTGCCCCCCCACCTTTGTCGGGTTTCATAACCCGAATATTGTGAGATTTTACCAAATCTATCAAGTTATACATGTCTAAATTAGTGTGTTTGTGATGAAAATACTCTTTGTTCAATGCTCTTAAATGGATTTCTACCACTCGTTCAAAAAGTAATACATTGTTATTGAGTGGTGGATTATAGGTACTTGCCACTCGTTCAGTACTAAACACATTATCATTATTGCCTAATAAAATGTTTAGATTAAGCTTACGAGTGTAAAGCTTAAGATCACAGAGAACTTTGGCTAAATCTGGTTTTTGTGGCAGTGAGTAGTTAAAACCTTTTGCCAGCAATTCTACAAGTTCAGTTGAAGGCTCAAACAGTGTGTAATTATATATTTTAAAGTCATTACTATCACTAAAAGTGATTACAGGAGAAAGAGCATTGCTTGTTACCTCTTGCGGCGATTGAATGCTCTCCTGTTGTTGTTCTGGTTCTTCTTCTGGGCGTTCTTCCATCTGTTGTTGTGAACAACTGGTTGAAAACCCTGATTGGTGTAATCCACGCGACCACTATCGGCTTGTTGTTGTTTTTGCTGGTTCAGGTTGTAAATACGTTCACTTCTTCTATTTTGGTTGCCGTCGACAGGTTCATTATTTATACCTTCATTGCTGTTGTTTGTTCCAGCATTAGTTGTTACGTTAACTGATGTATTTTCGTTGGTTATATCTACCCCGTCGTTTGTTGAGAGATGAGAAGCATTGTTAGTTCTGTTAGACGGCGGATCTGGGTACGCATGACCGTTGGCGTATGCCGTCATGTCCCTGTTGATCTTCCGTTTTTTTGTTTCACCAATTTTTATAAGAAGTGAGTCAATGCTGGAATAAATTCTTCCGTAATCATACTGGTACCTATTAAAGTCCAAATGAGTTTTAATTTCTTGTTCCAAAGTTTGTAGTTGCTGTTCTAGAATTGACATTTGTTCCGTATACTCTTTTACTAGTATGTCAAGAAAGCAAAGCCCTTGCTGATTAAAGAACGCAATTAGTGTCTTGTGGAATTCTGAATTCGTTTTAACCCCTGCAGGGTATTTCCACTGCCTAAGACCCTTAGGTACGATCTTCAAACTAATGCATTCTTTGAAATATAAAATCTCTAACTGCAGTTTTTTATATTTGGATAAACTGCTGTCAAAGAGTTTTAAAATTGACACAATGTCATTTTTATTTTCTTGTTCTTTTATTTGGCCACATTGAATTTCATCATGTTGGTTATTGAAAATGTTTGTTGGGGTATTCATAAAGTCGTGTAAAACAGGTGGCACAAAGTTAGAGACAAGAACTGGATTAGAGTTATTATCGGCAACAGTCACCAATGGAATTTGCGTAGATGTACTAGTATTATTAATTAAGCTAACTTGCCTCGGTGGTTGTGCTGGCGGGATGCTACTAGGTGATAGTTGACCACTTCTAGGTACTGGCACACTAGATTCTCCACGCTCGGTTACCAAACCATTCGGTACTGGATTAAAGTTTGACGCGTCATCAATTAATTTTTTAGATATTAACATAAAAAAAGACATGGAAAAAATGAAATATACTACCTCTATCTATAGAAAACCTCATTACAGTAACTCATTTCTACACTATTCAAGTTCACACCCCCCCTTTCAAAAAAGAGGGGTTGTTAAGAGTCAAATAGTACGAGCATCCAGGATGTGTTCAGAAGAAAGCTCTTTTTTAAATGAGTGTGACTTTTTAGCTACTATGTTCTTGAATAGAGGCTATCCAGGAAGATTAATAAATTCAGTTATTAGAGAAGTAATAAGAAAAAGGACTAACGGAGTACTAGCTCCTCTATTAAGAACGCAAGTCAGTACTAATCTGACTGATAGTATAGGGGAAACTGAAGTTCTTGATAATTCTAGGACCGTAGAAGAAGTAGATGAACAAAAAGAAGAAGAACAACAACAACAACAAAAAAAGAATTATAATATCAGTTTTTCCACACAGTTCAATGAATTAAGTGTAGAATTTAGACGAATCCTAGATAATAACTGGGAACTCTTAAATGTAGGCAATACACCTAACATTAACATAGGACACAACCCTATAGTTATTTTTAGAAAGGCTCCATCTTTAAAAACAATGTTTGAAGCCCCTACCAGAACATACAAAGTAAATAAAGGAATGTTCAAGTGTGGTAACTGTAGTTACTGTAAATATATAAAAACTGGATCGACATTCACTATTCGAGGTATAAAATATTACATTAATGAAAAATGTAATTGTCTTACTCAAGGTGTAGTATACCTGGCCTCATGCACAGTATGTTCTGCATTCTATTTCGGTAAAACCGAAAGGTATTTAAAACAACGTATCTATGAACATACTTATGCGATTACCAAGGGAAATATGTCTAATGCTCTCGCAAAACATGTCTCAGAAAACATCAACCATAGTTTTTTGTTCAATGTTGTGCAGAAAGTGAGAAAAAATCCCAGAGGAGGGCCTTGGCATTTGAAGTTAGAAGAATCTGAGTTGCTATGGCAACTAAAAACAAATGCCTATGTCCACCCTGGGATTAATGAAACTTGTTCTATAAAATGTTTGTTAAAGCAAAAAGCCCTTCTAAGATGAATTAAATATTTGTAATGACACACACAATGTAAGTAAAGATATCAGTTCAAACAATATAAGTTGACTTGCAAGGGTTATAAAATGAAAATTACAAAATGAAAACATGGCTGTAAGGTATATATTTTTTATAGTATTAATCATATGCTATAGTAATTTAGTTTTTAAATTAAACTTAATAATGAAGTTAGAGTATTGTTTTTAAATGGTTTTGTAATACAGTATTATTATTATATTATTTTTTTAGGGCAGTATTTAATCAATTTGATAAAATTGATAAAATTGGTTTAATTGTTTTTAATTATTGAATAAAATGTGTTAATTGAAATTCCTATTTAAATGAAGGTTACAGATGTAAAAAAACTTGTCTGAGGAAGTGTATTGATACTATTACACGAAAGCGCTTATAAGTTTTTAGTAAACGACGACTTTTGGATTACGTCTTGGCTTCTGTGGTTTGTTGTACTCATCTATTCGTGTTTCTTTTACACTTGTACACTGGGCCCTCAATCAGCAGTTCCCAACTTCAATGGATGAAAGATATGTGTCCTGCCACCACAGTGCTTGCCACCAACCTCCCTAATGTAAAACAACTGGTCTGAAGGCCAAGTGCTTAGTACAAATGACATAGAATGATAGCTACACTGTAATCAAGTTTTAACCAAGCAGTAATAAGTAGAAGTTAATACTCCCTGTATAGAATATGTACCATGTATTGTTGAGATACTATGCTGATAACCTGTTTGTGTACCTTTCCAGCTTGACATGGCTCCAAAAAGGAACCCATCATATTCTGCTGCAGAGGATGACGTGATTCACCAGAGCCTGGTGCGTGACTATGCCATCCTGTTCTCACGCACCACCCAGAATCAGCAGGAGAGGTCTGCACTGTGGCAAAACCTCGTTAGCAGGATAAATGATGTTGGCATGCATGATAGGACATATGAGCAGGTGAGACATCACTGCAGTGATTTGATAAGAAATGTCCGCCAGCGTGCTGCAGATATCCGCAGGCAACAGGTTGCCACGGGTGGGGGGTGGCCACACATCCCCCCCTCACCAGACAGGAGGGGCTACTGCTAAGTGTTGTGGATCCAGCCCCAGAACAACAACAGCAACACTCATGCATCATGATGGAGGTTGGATCCACACAGCAGCAAGACACCGAGCGTGCAGGTAAGATGCCATATTCATTTATTGTTATTACTTTTACATTTGTTGACCCAGATAGTCTAGCTGGATATATGTCCATTCATACATAACGTAATAAAGGCAGACAGACAAGTTGTTAATACAGACAGCCAACATGATAGAATTGTACACCAGCCTGTTAACTAAATCAACATACATGTAAGGAACTCAAACAGTTTAGAGCCATACACAATGTACCGTTGGTTTCAAAGCAATCCTACCTAAAGCATAACGGTTATGCAATAAGGCAAAAGCCATATACATAATAGTTAGGGCTCAGAAGGGTAGAGAAGTAGAAGGAGTATGAAAGATACAATGATATGGAAGAGGCAGGAGTCAAGAAGGGAAGTGAGGAAAAGAAGGAAGACAGTCAAGAGGATGTGGGAGGGATGGGAGAAGTAGGTCAGAGCATAGAAGGACATCAAGGTGAAAGAAACAGGGTAGAAGCTAGTTTCTATGCACAATGAGGGGTTAAAGGTAAAGAGAGGGTAGGGAGAGGGACGTTAGCCTGGACTCCAAGAAGAACAAAGCCAGTGGTTTTGGAAGTACAGTTTGAGTTGTCGTTTGAAGAGAGGTAAGGGTGAGATTAGAGTTAACCCCTGGTATGTACATATGACTGTTCTGTACACTGTTACTTCATGCACACATAAGGTGTGCATGTGGTATGTATCTGTCATCATGATATATATACAGACATTATGTGCAGCTGATGTGTATAAGGGAACTAGTGTACTACTGTACTGTATCATGTGCAAAACAAATGGCACACATGTGCCCACTGACATTACTCTCTTCACACTTCCAGGTCCCTCCCATCTAGCAACGAGGCAGGCCATACATGCTGGTGAGTCTTTTTAACATTATCTGTAAAGCAATTTATAAAACTAGGAAAAGTAGTGTAACTCTGTAGTAGACTTGCTGGTGACTGTGTTCACAATACCCGTAATACACAGTTGTAGTAAATTGAGTAGTGTAACACGGTACTGATGTGTGTGTTTACTGTGGGGTGTGCATGTGTGCAAGTGTGCCTGTGCCCAAGTGTGCATGTGTGTTAGTGTCCATGAGTGCATGTGTCCATTTAGTATTGAAGTGCATCTCTGTCAAATATGTATTGAGACTGTAATCTGTGTTCCATGTTTTCCTCCTGTAGGTTCTGGTGCTGCTCTGGTGACCTGCAGCAGGGAACCTGAATCTTGTGCCCCAGGTACTGATGATGATGAAATGTCTGTAATGGTGCAGGAAGGTGTGTCTGGGTCCACCTTTGGTCAGCCAATTGACAGTACACAGCTTTCAACCCCGTCAATGCGCACAGTCATCCTGCCGTTACATCCTTTGTCACCATTGTCCCTAGGTGATGGACAGTCTGCAGTGGGCATAGATCAGGGTAATGTGGTACCTGTGGTACATGCATCCCCACAAGGCAGCCATGAGCAGGGGCCTCCAATGGTACCACGCAGACAGTCGCCCATGGTTTCTCGTGGGGGCATCCGTGGCCGTACTGCCTCTGGCTGACGTGCCCAAGGAGGTATGTCAACCTCCACTATGTTTCGAACTGTCATGCAGGCACAGGCACGTATGGAAAGGTACACCAGACAGGGTCTGAGGGAGCTGAGAGCATGTCGCACAGCCATGACAGATGGCATGCGTGACGTTGCGAATGCTATCCGTAACTTCACAGATGTCGTTGACAGACATTGTGGGGGCATAGAACAGCTGCTCCACAACCAGATGTCCATGGGCCAGGGCGATGGTGTGCGTTTGCGACGTCGACGTGGCCGTATGCCAGGAACAGCACCAGCTGGCAGTGGCCGCGGACAACAACAGGCCCACTCGCGCACCTCAAGTGCCAGCACCAGCCCCAGCAATGCTGGGTCAGTGCTGTCATCAAGACGCCCCAGGAGACCACGTGCACATGGCTCTGGACAGTCCCAACAGGGAACTGTGTCCAGTCAACACACCCCTGCTTCCGATGACAGTACCCAGTCTGGGTTAGTACCGGATACGCCCGTAGCACCCTGCCAGGCACAGGTACCGTGTCCGTGCCCACAGACACTGATCTGGATGACCTGACAGGTGCAGTCTGTGGCTGTCCACAAAACCCTGTACATGGCAGCCATTATGTGGGACTGTGTGCGTGCTTACACACATGCAGAAACCTAACACCTAGGGCAAACACATACACACACACACTGCACCAACACCGGTCCACCCTGTACTGCTGCCCCTCACAAACACACATATGCACACATGTCAATTGGTGTTACCAGTGGCTGGCTTGGGCATACCTAACCCACACCCTGTGCATATGATGACACTGTGCCACCTCCTGCATACTACAACATCGGTGCAGGTAAAGGTAAACACGTTGCTGATGCACAGGGTGACTACATAGATGTGTATAAGTAGTAACATGTTGGTAACTGTTCACTGTTCCAGTATAATTGTGTGTATATCCCAGCAGTCCTGCTGCAGTAACTGTATGACTGTCCTCAATTGTTATATGCACCCATACTACTTACCAAAGTGTATCAGCTGCACACCATCACATGCTAACATTGACTATGGCAATGTGCATCTTGTGCTGTTACGTAGATTCAGCTATATGTAACTGTTCTGTCACACATGCATTTATACACACCCTGCTACCCACACACATGCACATGCTCACCTGCCATTCCCATTATTTATCACCCTACATGAGTAGCTGTTGATACATGACAGGTACACATTTGAGAAGTGCACTATGTTGTTTACTACTGGCGTCCCCTTCTCTACCTGTACTCACAGGGTGCAGGCAACCTCATTGGTTGAAAGATGTAATGTGCATCAGGTACTGTAGTACCCTGATTGCCACATCAAACATGTTTCCCATATGGAAATGCACACACAGACACATCCCACATCCACACACTTGCCACATTCAGGCTTCAGAGCACTATCTAGGTATATTTGGGTACATGTGCGTGTTACAGTAGCATGTAACACTATACTGAATACTGGCAGTTGTCTGTTGTCATGTTGTCTGTATAGAATAAAAGAATTGTTTGATTATCCTACTCCGTTTTGTGGACATTACTTGAAGAAGTGTTACCTTACATGTGTTATTGGTACCACCACCTTCTCTTTTGTAGTTTTGTTTGTATAGGGTGCTATCAGCATCACTGCTTGTTAAGGGTAATGACCACCCTGCAGTGCATAGCCCCATGTGGCAAAAGCCACATCCCACCCCATCATTGTGCACACACACTAACCCCACCAACAGTAAAACACATACTTTCCATTTGCAAGATTCAAACCCATACCTAACTGTGTTATGACAGTAGAAACAGACACATTAGCAGAGTGTGCTATTTGCAGTAGTTGGAGAAATCCTTGCTAACACTGTACTTAGAGGGTGCTGACATCATCTGTGTGTAGGAGGAGGGATGTGCACCCTGTAGTGTGTTCTCCCAGTTGTCAAAAGGCAGTTAACCCTCCCAGCATAGTGCACACACATAAACCCCACTCATACTAACACACATACATTCCTTTTGCAGGATTCAAACCCCTACCTAATTACGTTATGACACTGGAGAAAGACGCATTAGCAGAGCGCGCTATGCGAATTATTAGAAGACTTTACTACAGGTAATATAGTTATACAGTCCTGACATCATCAGTGTTTCAAAAGGGGAATCTGCATCCTGTACTGTACTGTCACAGTTGCTAATAGGGACATTTCCAACACACACATTGATGTGTTTGAGGTTTGCATATGTGGGGGATCCAGTACTCCAGTGTGATGAGTATATGGTTTGATTGCAACAATGAGGGATATACTCCCAGTGGTGAGCAGTTTGTACTCATGGTTGTGATGATCAGGTCTGGTATATCTGCCCCTCTTGTGGGAAGGTTGGTTACCTGTTCCATAGCCAAAGAATGTCTGATCTATGGGAACCCTAGAGCTTGGGTATTGTGGCTTGTGTAATGTTCACAGTCTATGTTTGGGTAGCTGGCGTCACCCAGTATGATGGTGTTTGCAGAGTAATCTAAACTGTCCTGTGTCAGCATGAAGGCTGTGTGGGAGTCCTGAGTTTGAGAGGGTGCTGTAAGAGCTCCTCTGTGTCTCTTGCCATGTGGTCCAGGGAGGTACATCTCAGGTTGTTTGCACCAGCATGGACAATGTCTGCCTCATAGCTGTACTTGCTGTGGAGTGACCTGTGTGCCTGTGTTATGTGGCACATGCTATCACCCGACAAGTAGCTAACTGTGACCCTCACCTTGCTCTGTCTGGAGGGCACGTCTGTCAACAGCTCATGTCAAGCAAGTTCACACCCCTCATAAATGATGTGGAAACCTTCAAAGGCCCAAGGCCTGTTGACAATATGGACCGGACTGCAAATACCTGTATAAAGGCATTCTATGGACACATTCAGGAATGCATGGATCATGAAGCCACATATGAAAGCATGACCCAATTCTCCAAAGGCAGATGTCCTGGGTGCCGGACACCAGCCATAAACACACTATACAATAGAAGGATGACGCCACTACATGATACAACAACCTCCCAAAATGTGAAGGCACCACTGATGAGTATTGGAAGACAACTACAGGCACCCATATGATTGTCTAAGGCCATCTTTGAGAGAGGGTTCCACAAGCCACTGAGGATAATCACAAGGCTGCCTGTAGTTATGTTAGTAACCTGGCTGGTACTACCCAGATATGCTCAGAGGTAATCCAAGATGTCACACAAAATACAAAACACACAGACATTGCCATCATCCTAGTGGACAGGTTCAATGCTGCCTTCTCCCCCCACCACACCAAAAGGGCAAATATGTCTTGCGGCACAGTGCTGCCCCCCCCCTGACATCACAGATGCTCAGGTAAGAGATGCCCTTCCCAAAGCAATAAACACTGCATCAATGGGACCAGACAGTGTCCCAGTCTGTGTCCTACATGAACCACGAGAAGAGCTACACCCAGACATAACACCACTGTTCAATCCCAGACTTAATACACGATATGTGGCCAGAGAGTGGCATACAGCAACAGTGGTCCCTCAACATTCAGGTGGTGCCTTCACGGATCCTGGACACTACTCGACCCATATGTCTGACTAGCTTTGTCTGCAAAGCTATGGCAAGGATCATCATGAACCTCACATATCTAGATATTGTGGACCTACAGACATGTCACCATACACAGTTTGGCTTTGTCAATGGCAAATCCTGCCTCTCCAACCTGTTTGATTTCTTTGAAACAGTCACCAAGGCCACTGTCAAGGGAAGGAGGTCTACACAGCCTACCTGAACCTTGCATAAGCCTTGGATACAATACCCAGTTGTGCATTCTAGGGAAGCTCACCAGTGTACATATTAACCCCTATGTCACTATGGGTATTGCACAGTGGCTCAAGGGCAGAACACACATGGTAGAATTGCTGGAGTCATGTCAGCCTCCAACCTGGTACAAGTGGTGTCCCACAAGGCACAGCCCTGGGAGCTGTCATCTTCATTATATATTTATCATAGGTACAGGCCAACATGGAAGTACTGTGGCTCAGCAAGTCGCAGGTGACTGCAAACCGGACACCATAATCAACTCACCAGCTAACACACGCACCCTCCAAAAGGGACTCTTGCAAACACACGACTTGTGCCACAGCCATGGCCTCAACGTGAATGACAGAAAGCGTATAGTCATCCCTTTGTCAAACACAGAGTGACCACAACGTACCACATATGTGTTAATCCATTAAGTGCAGACGAAGGAATTATGGACCTTGGGGTACACAGGTTGATAGCATTCTACCATTTGACAACAACATGGACAAAGTGGTTAGGTAAGCATGTTATATGGGCCACATCATCATGGGATCCACATGTAGATCAGGGGTGGACATTGTGCCCCTTTACTCATCCCTCATCATGCCCATAATTGACTATGATGAACCTGTCAGCATGCACCTTACCAGACACCTGCAGCAACTGGAGATACCACATATGTACCTCGACAAGGGATCAAAGGGCTCAAACAGATGCCACATACTGACTGGTTAAAGTAACAGCAGCTCTACTCAGTGACATACTGCCTCTTCATAGGCAATCTGTGCCTGACATAGAAGGCCAGGTCATACCCTCACTTAATGGCCATGCTGCATCTCAGAATATCCAGATCCCACCAGGATACACGCTGGAAATACTTGAACCTCAGGAGTGATATACATAGGACATGCTGGAGGGGCACATTCACAACTCAGAGGCTCCCTTCATTCCTGAATATTATCCCAATAGAGGATAGGCAGACTGACTCAGTGACTATCTTCAAGAGTGATATTAATTACAGGATGTGACATTGTAGGGTTACCCTGGGTATCACTTATGTGTCACTGTGAGACAGAGACACAGTATACTAACCTTGGAAAAGGGCATAGCAAGACAGATTCACAATGCATGTTGAAAGGCACACACATTCTGGCTAGGTGGATACATGCCCTGGGCAGACATCCCTGTACGAACCTATGGACCTATGTATCTTTATCACCATTGTCCCTATGTGCTGTTAATCACCAATGTAATCTCAATACTATGGTAGCATGTGCAAAGGTCAGTTGTCAGTCACCTCTATGGTACAGTTGTGGAATATGTGTGTTATGTAGTAATGTCACAGCTGCCACATGTACACAGTAAACCCTATCCCCTACCCATGGATGTACATCACATGTATGAGATGGAAACACATGGCCAAACTGTGGACTAAGCACTCTGAACCCAGTACTGGCATAACCTGTCTGGTGGCATGAAATACTACAGTGACAGCAATACCAATCTGATGTGGACCTACACGGACAGCAATACAAGCATGGCAACACAACAGGTCAGTTGTGAAGCCTAAGGATAGCATCCTGCATGACTGGCAGACATCTTTGCAGCTGGCACACAGGCATACATTAGGCCTGCACACAGCACGCATAACACATAGCACACAAATCCTGTGTGTCAAACAAGCACAGTCTGTACAGCTATACAACACTACTGCCGCAGTTGTGTTAGGTACTTTTATTGTCAAGTACAGTGAGACAATGCTCACCAGGCCAGAAAAGGTGTAGGTCACAGTGATATGCTCATGGGGCACTATGGTTCACCACATAACACAAACATACAAGTCAGTCAGATGCATGGACACATATGACTCAGTCATTGTCCATGCCACCACAGCTGATGTGGGATGTCCCTCACTGGGATACATGATAGGGAACATGGAAGGGATCACTGAGCAGGTGACACAGGCTGGTAGACCCCTGACCTTGGTTGGCATCAGACCCTCACCAGGGATTCTGACAAATTACTGAATGCTAATGAATTAGTGTAGCTACAACACCCTAGCTGAATGGTTCTTAGCATGCAGTCACTGCATTGCTATGGAATACTGTCTTACCACTCCCACAACAGGTGAAAACATGCAGCTCCTGTACATCAACAACATGTAGACTATATGCCCCAGACCAGGTGTGCATCCCTCACTACTGGGCTGATAGCATCTACATCTCACACTGTATATACACATCCCACATGTTGCACCTGCACAGAAGACCACAGTCATAATGTTACCCTGTGCAAATACCATGTATACACATGTGGCAGGCATCACACATGGTAACTATTGAAGGTCACAGGTACATATGTGTATTTGGTACACACATACATCATGTGTGCATTGCCATAACTGGTTTAATCAATGTCATGCATTATTGTGAGTAACAACCCACACGTGGGCATTCTGTGTGCAAAACACACATGGCATGTCTGTAATCAAAAGCCATACATAATTGTGATATCGTTTAGAAAGGGGTATGTGCATCCTGTGGTGTGTTTTCCCAGTTGCCAAAAGGGATGTTTCTTTCATACACACACACTTACCCCCCTTCACACACACTTGCCACCTGCTGGATTCAAACCCCTACCTAACTATGTTATGACACAAGAGACAGATGCATTAGCACAGCGCGCTATTTGCATTACTGGGGGGTTTCCTTTCCCCTGATATACTTATAGGGTGCTGACATCATCAGAGTTTAGAAAGTGGAATGATCATCCTGTGGTGTGTTTTCCCAGTTGCCAAAAGGGATGTTTCTTTCATACACACTTACACACACACGTACCCCCCTTCACACACACTTGCCACTTGCTGGATTCAAACCCCTACCTAACTATGTTATGACACAAGAGACGGACGCATTAGCGCAGCGTGCTATTTGCATTACTGGTGGATTTCCTTTCCCCTGATATACTTATAGGGTGCTGACATCATCAGAGTTTAGAAAGTGGAATGATCATCCTGTGGTGTGTTTTCCCAGTTGCCAAAAGGGATGTTTCTTTCATACACACTTACACACACACGTACCCCCTTTCACACACACTTGCCACCTGCTGGATTCAAACCCCTACCTAACTATGTTATGACACTAGAGACGGACACATTAGCACAGCGCGCTATTTGCATTACTGGGGGATTTCCTTTCCCCTGATATACTTATAGGGTGCTGACATCATCAGAGTTTAGAAAGTGGAATGACACTTGAGACGGACGCATTAGCAGAGTGCGCTATTCAGATTACTGAGAGATTCCTTTTCTCCGATATACTTATAGGGTGCTTACATGATCAGTGTCTAGAAAGGGGAATGAGCATCCTCTGGTGTGTTTTCACAGTTGCTAGGAGTAACATTTGGACCAAGTGTGTGAGCATGCCCAGTTCAGCCTTCCCATGGCATGTTCTGTGAAAGATGTCTCATTTATCTAAGTGTGTGAGCATGCCCAGTGTGGGCTTTACATATGTTGAACTCTGCAGCCCATCACATTTGTGGATGAGTGTGACCTTCAACAAATACCTCCAGTTTATGGTTGTGTGTTCTGTGCCATGTTGTGTAGTTACTGTCGAATGCTTATTGTGTGAACAAAACAGGGAGTATACTGTGCCTGCAGGTTTTGCATGGGATACTTTGCACACAATTGTCAACATCCGTTCATACTGACCTAACACTATAGCACTGTATAGTGTAGTGTTTCAGTACTTTCACTGTGGTGGTCAGTATCCTGGGCTTTAGTCCTATCACCGCTTTACATTTCCATAGTGTGCACAACAGCCTGGTTAGGGTCCAGTTGTGCACATCTGCACAAAGGCGGTGCCTCTACAGACCCTGGTAATTACTGCCCCATAAGCTTAACAAGTCTAGTCTGCAAAGCTATGGAGAGGATCATATCTGAGCTCATAAACAAAGATATGGGGGACATGCAGACATTGTACCCATCCCATTTTGGCTTGGTCAAGGGCAGATCATGCCTTTTGTACTGGGTTGACATCTTCAAAACGGTCACTTAGGCCATTGTTGGGGAAAGGCAGTCCATACAGCCTACCTTGGCCTTGCAAACACTTTCAACACAATACCCCACTCAGGTATTGTGGAAAACCCTAACAACTGAAATGTAAACCCATATGTCACAAGATGGGTTGCAAACTGGCTTAAGGATGGGACCCACAGGGTTAGAGTTGCTGGCAGTATGTTAGACTCCAGGCTGGTCACAGGTGGTGTCACACAGGGCTCAGTCCTTGGACCCCATTGTTTGTCATGTACTTCCCAGAAGTACAGGCCAACATGGGAGGACTTTGGATGACAATGTTTGCAGATGACTGCACACTGGGCCATAGTGGACAGTGCATCAGACACGGATATCCTTCAGAAGGGACTCACAGTAACTGATAGCTGGTGCCAGGGCCATGGCCTGAAGTCAAAGTGCACAACATGTGTAGACATACCCTTCAGGAAAAGCAAGGTAACCCCAAGCTACCATATAGGTAGCAATCCTCTAAGCACAGAGGAGGTTATCATGGACCTGGGGACCCAGGTTGACAGTCGCCGTTCTTCTGAAACTCACGTTGCTAAGGTGGCTAGAAAGACCTTCTACATTGCCCACCTGATCAGGATGGGATTCACATCCAGATCTAGTGGGTCATTGTTCCCCTGTACCCTTCACTTATCAGACCGGTGATCGAGTAGAATGCCCTATTCTGGCTGTATGTCACCCAACATCTGCAGCAATTGGAGACACCATAAATGTCCCCCACCTAAAGGATCATGGAACCCCAACAGCTGTCATATGCTGCCAGATTGAAGACACTCCCACTCTATTCACTCACATACCGTCTGCTTAGAGGTGACATGTGCCTGACATGCGAGGCCATGTCTAAACAGAGATTAATGGACATGCTCCACCTCAGAATCGGCAGATCCACCTGAACCACTAGTGCAGGTGACGTACACCTTAGCAGGGATGTACGTTGGACATGTTGGAGGGATGGAGTTATCACCCGGAGACTCCCTATGCTGTGGAATACAATCCCGGTCCATGTGAGGCAGAGCACCTTGCTGGCTGTGTTCAAGAGGTATCTTGACCTGTTGATGGAAGGTCATACGTTTAACCCGGGGATCGTCACTGTGTCACTGCTGGAGAGAGGCATGACATAATAATGGGCACAGTACTGTTTCCATATAAGGGGTGGTGTATGCTAATGAACTCTGTGCTAGGCTTATACCTGCCTTAGGGAAGATAGCCTAGTATAAACCTATGTACCTATGAACCTATCTGACCATGTTGCATTATGTTCAGATGTGAACTACTTACAACAGCCTCATCCAACATCAGTTGTGTATTCCACAACATGGGTGTACATTGGCAAACACTACCGATGTGCCCTAGGCCATTTCTAATGCTAGTCGGAGAGTGTGTTTGTCCATCAGCACATTGTAAGTGTAGTTTGCCATGACATATGTCTTGTTTAGTATACTGTGCCTCTGTCTACCTGTGACATAACATTGATACCCAGGGTAAACCTCCCATCTCCCATCCACTCATTAGGATTCCTGTTGAGGGGGCTCAACGAGTGTCTCTATGGACAACCTGTACTGGTAGTTTACTCATGCGTGGGGGTGGCTTCTGTGTTTTGGATAATGCAGTACAGCCTGTCCTGAATATGTCAGTGCTGGGGTTCAGGTCCCTCATGTGCATAGCTCCCTGACATTCAGATTGTACAAGGTGCAGCATGTGCATTGATTCCAGCTTGGACATGGCTTTCTACATCAGGCACAGCTTGCATCTGGGTGGACAGCATGGCAGTGTGTGGAGCTGCACTCTGTTTAATCAGGCTACACATTACATGTGTTCCAGCTCTGTCATACTCCTGGTGAGGTACTGTTGTGGACTTTACAGGTGCTGGATGTGTCTGCATGAGGTACACCCCATAGGGGCTGTTGTGGTCATTTCTAATGTCGATGAAAGATAACTGCAGAACCACAATGACCTCCCCTTAGCTAGATGTCAGACAGCATGGACCATGCAATCAAATAAAAACAGGACCCTCTCCACAAAGGGAAAGTGTCCTGTCTGGTGGACCCCAGCCATAAACAAACTGTATGACAGATGAGGGTTACTAATGCAAGACAGAGCTACATCTCCAAAAGGGAAGACAGCTGTGATCAGCACTAGTAGAAAGCTACATTATCTCATAAAGACATGCAAGGTCAACCTGGGGACATAAATCACCAAAGACAATGAAGGTAACCACACTGCTTTCTTCAGTTATGTCAGACACCTGGTTGTGAACCCTCAGATATGCTCAGAGTTGGTACACAACAACATATATTCCAGTGACCTGACAGATATTGGCAACATTCCGGCGGACAGCTTCAGTATGATTTACCCCCTCCCTCACCCCCAAAAGAAGATAGTTATCACTGCTGTATGTAAACTCACTGTCATCTTGGATGTCCATGTGAGAGCCGCACTCAGCAAAGACAAGTACACAGCATCCATGGGACCTGCTGGTATCTCCAGTTGCATGCTATGTGAACTCCAGAAGGGGCTGGACCCATATATACAACTGCTATTTAACCTTAGTCTTGCTACAGGATATGTACCTGAACACTGGCATACAGCAACAGTGGTCCCACTCCACAAAGGAGATGCCTCCACAGACCATGGCAACTACCACCACACAAGCTTAACCAGCCATGTCTGCTAAGATATGGGAAGAGTCATTATGGAGCTCTTACACAGACACATTACTGACCTACGGACCCTTGTTACCACCTAGTTCAGCTTTGTACAGGGCAGATCCTGCCTTTTGCACCTAGTTGACTACTATGAAACTGTCAGTAGGGCCATCGATGAGGGCTACGCAGTCCACACAGCCTACCTGCACTTGGCTAAGGCCTGTGACACAATACCACACTCAGGCATCATAGCCAAGCTCAACAGCTGACATATGACAGCATATGTTGCAGGATAGGTTGCAAAATGGCTAAGAAACAGAACCCATAAAGTCAACATTGCAGGTGCCTTGTCAGATTTGAAGCCAGTCAAAGGTGGTGTCCCACAAGGATGTGTCCTGGGACCCCTCCTAATTGGTATTTACTTTTCAAATGTGAAAGCAAACATAGGGAAGTTGTGGCTGACACAGTTTGCAGATGACTGCAACCTAGCACCATAGTGAATACATCAGCCAGCACACACATACTACAGAATGCCGTCACAAAGGCGGATAGCTGGTGCCAGACGCATGGCCTGAAACTGAATGCAACTGATGTGTATTCATCCCCTTTGGGGGGAACAAAGTACCCACAGATCAATACATAGACAGCAACCCACTGAGCACAGACAGCAAATCAGACACCTGGGGACACATGTAGATAGTGACATCTCTTTTGACACCCCTGTTGCCAAGGTGGTTAGGAAGACTTTCTATCTTGCCCACCTTATCGTGGAGGGTTTTCCATCAAGATCATAGGAGGTCATTGTTCCACTATCCTTCTCTCTTATCAGGCCCATGATTGAATACAAAGCCCCATATGGTATGTACCTCGCCCAGCAATTGCAACAGCTGGAGACACCCCAAAAGTACCTACCATGAAGATCAGGGTTCTTCAACACATGTCATATGCTTCCAGAATAGAGGAAATCCAGCTTTGTTCAGTGTCATACCGCATAATTACAGGTGACCTATGCCTGACATATAAGACCATGTCCAATCAGGATTTGGTGGACATGCTCCACTGCAAGCAATCCAAATCCACCAGAGCCATGAGAGCTGAGGATTTGAACCTCAGCACATACATGTATAGGTCATACTGGAGGGACAGAGTCATAACTCAGAGGCATCTCATACTCTAGCAGAGTATCCCAGGTCATGTTTGACAGAGTCCCTCACTGACTCTCTTCAGGAGACATCTGGACAACTGCATATGAGACGGAGGCACAGACTAGACAGAGGCACAGTCATGTTATTCAATTACATAAGGGGGTCATAATGTGTCACTACTAAGTCAGAGGCACAATATTCAGAATCTATTCTGTACACTTATTACCACTATAAGGGGTGGCAATATCCACATCACTATGGCTAGGCTTATACATGCACTAGGGCAGATAGCCTAGTAGTAGACTATGACACTATGAAACACCGGTGTATGTGTAGGTATTGTCAATCAAACACTATGATGTGGTTTGGGGGGCTTGATATCTCCCTGTATTCCAACATTGTTTTATCTATTCCTTCTAGCATGTCTAGGGATCAGTTGCTAGTGTCCTCTCCTGCTCAGCTGGTGAACCTGGGAATATTGAGGCAATGTTACACTTGCCTCATGTACACTGACAACCCTCTCCTTCTCCCATAAAACACACATACATGTGAGAGATGCAACTATATAGCCAAAGTGGAGGCTGAGCTCTCTCAACATAGGACTAACAAGACCAGAGAGAAGGTGAAGGTAACCACACACATCACAAATCCAGTCTCACATGGCACTATCACAACTTAAGATCATACACATAGACACACAGAGACATACTCGGAGGCTCTGATCAGAATTCTACCAAAACGGCAGTGGCCACCACAGCAGACACTCACACAACTGCCTCCACAGGGCACAGCACATGCAACACATTGACCACAGAGTCGGTGTGCCAAACAGTCACAGCCCTTAAGGCCAAACACAATGCCAGACACACTTGTCATAGGTGACTCCATAGTCAGACACACTGACGTCCCGCTCACCAGATCGGGTACGGAGGAGGTCACAGTAAGCTGCCTATCGGGCACTGTAATCCACCACATAATGCAAGCACTCAGGTCACTCAACTGCAAGTACAAGTCTGACCCAGTCATTATCCATGCTGGTGTGAACGACCTGAGATGTACCTCCCTGGACTACATGGAAAGAGACATAGAGGATCCCTCTGATTATGTAGGCCAGGCAGGTGGTGACCCTGACCTTCAGCAGTATCCTACCTTCACCAAGTATGATGCCACATAAACAGAGACAAGATGATCAGCTGTAATATTTTGCTTAAACTATGGTGTCATTCAAAGGTTCATAGGTTCATAGGTTCATAGGTTCATACTAGGCTATCTGCCCGAGGGCATTTACAAGCCTAGCCCATACTTTTGTGGCTTACGCCACCCCTTTAGTATGGGGAACTATACCCATTATTTTGCTGTGCCTCTGTCGAGCAGTGACACTGAGGTAATCCCTGGGGTATATCTGCGATCTCCCATCCATTGGTCAAGATTTCTCTTGAACAAGGCCAGCGAGGTGCTCTGCCTCACATATACCGGGATTTTATTCCACAGCATAGGGAGTCTTTGGGTGATGAATCTATCCCTCCAGCACATCCTATTAATAGCCGTGTCGAGGTTTAAGTCTCCGCCCTTGTGGCTCTGACGGATCTAGATTTTTGAGGTGAAGCATATTCATCAAATCTGGGTTTGACATGGCCTTGTATGTTAGGCAAAGGTCACCTCTGAGCAAGCGTGTTTACTGAATAGAGCTGGAGTTCTTTCAGTCGGGCAGCATAGGACAGATGTTTGAGACCCTTTATCCTTTTGGTGAGGAACTTTGTGGCCTCTCCAGCTGCTGCAAGTGTCGGGTCAGATACATTCCGAATGGGGCATTGTACTCAATCATTGGTCTGATGAGTGATGAGTATAGGAGACTATGACCTCCCTTGATCTAGATGAGAATCCCTTCATGATAAGGTGGGCAATGTAGAAGGTCTTCCTAACTACTTTAGCTACATGGGTGTCGAATGACAGACTACTATCAACCTGGGTCCCCAGGTCCCTGATAACTTCTTCTGTGCTCAGTGGATTGCCACCTATTTGGTAGCTAGGGGTAACCTTGTTTTTCGAAGGGTATGACTATGCATTTTTGGCATTTAACTTTAGGCCATGGCTCTGGCACCAGTTATCCATTTCTGTGAGACCCTTCTGAAGGATATCTGTGTCAGATGTGTTTTCTACTATGGCGCCCAGTTTGCAGTCATCTGCAAACTTTGTCAGCCATAACCCTCCTGTGTTTGCTTGTACTTCGGAAAAGTAGATGCCAAACAAGAGTGGGCCCAGGACTGAGCCCTGTGGTACACCACTTGTGACAGGCTTTGAGTCTGACATGGCGCCAGCAACTCTGACCCTGTGGGTTCTGTCACTCAGCCAGTTTGCAACCCATCTTGGTGTTGTCCGGATTCTGGTGCTGGAACACATGATATGAAAGGGGGTCCAATGTCTGTCTGCCTGGGATGACATGCTGGACAGGCCACGGTGATTTGCAAGGGACGGCTTGCACCTGTCACCCCTGGGTTTCCGGATTTTGGATGATGCTCTTGCCACCCCCATTGTGCCTTTTTTATGCAAGATTCAGATTCTACACCTACCACCCTAGAACACAGTAAAGGAAAGGCACTAAGGGTAATGCTGCTCAATGCCAGAGGTCTCAACCTCAAGCTGCACACACTGTATGCCCTTCTCAGTCTGTAGCACATTGATGTCTGTGCTGTGCCTGAAACCTGGTTCACAGCCTCTAACAGCACCCCGGCACTATCGGGTGTTACCTCATATCATGCGTTCCAGCACCAGAATCCCGACAACACCAAGAAGGATGGTGGGTGTCCATATTCATCAAGGACACCCTCACCTCATGGTTGGTGGCAACACACGATGCATCGGAGACCATCCAGGTGCCAGTGACCATAGGCAAGACTGCTCTGCAGTTTGTACCATGTTACATGCCACCCTCTCAAACTCAGGTACCTCACACAGCTATCCTGCAAACACTGCAGGGGATAAATGTATCTCCTAACACCATCCTACTGGGTGATTCCAACTATCCACATATAGACTGGGATCACTAAGCAAGCCACAACACTGTAACACAAAGGTTCCAAGAGTTCATACACTCAAATGCCATGGAACAACTTGTCACCATCCCCACAAGTGGAGACAACATACTAGAACTCATCATCACGAACATGGGGTCACACTGTTCAACACCAGAAGTATACCCATCATTGGTGAGATCAGATCATGGACTACTCTCAGTGGGAGTCCACATCCCACACACACCCCAGATAGCAAAACAAACAGTGAAGACCTTCTCAAATGCCGACTTCACATTTCTAAGGACTGGTGTGGTCTCTTTCAAGGCCCCCAAGCCAGCGGACACCATTACCCAAGCCGCTGTATCACTTACAAATGCCTTCTACCAGCACCTCCAGGACTGC
Source organism: Protopterus annectens (assembly GCF_019279795.1). Taxonomy (NCBI): domain Eukaryota; kingdom Metazoa; phylum Chordata; order Ceratodontiformes; family Protopteridae; genus Protopterus; species Protopterus annectens. The sequence goes on from NC_056746.1 coordinate 328,697,486, forward strand.
ATGGATCAGGCAATCCCAGACAAAACAAAGACTCTTTGTACCACAGGCAAGCATCCGGTCTGGTGGACCCTAGCCATAAACAAGCTCTACAACACAAGGAAGGAGCTACTACGAGATAGAGCATAATCAGTAGGAGGGAAGACACCCCTGCTCATTGTGAGTAAGACACTGGGTTCCCCCATACAATCATCCGAGGCAAGTTTTGCGAGTAAACCCACTCAGGACTCAAGGGACAATCATGAGGCCTTTTTTACCTATGTTTGAAACCTGGGAGGGAACTCCCAGATATGCTCAGAATTAGTTTGGAATGATGTAGATATCACTGCACCTACAGACATTGCCAACATACTGGCTGTCAGGTTCAGTGCAGATTTCTCCCCCCCCCAACTGGAGGAGTATCTACACCAGAGGATTGTAGCCCCCCAAACATCTCCAATGCTGGGGTGGGAACTGCTCTATCCAAGGCAGAAAACACTTTATCCATGGGACCAGATGGTGTCCCCAGTTGTGTGCTCCATGAACTCAATGAGTAATTACACCCGCAGTTAGGGCAGCTGTTTAATCTTAGCCTCACCTCAGGATATGTGCCCAAGGAGTGGCATACAGCAATGGTGGACCCACTTCACAAGGGAGGTGCCTCCACCAACCCCGGATACTACCATCCCATCAGCTTGACAAGCCTGTTCTGCTAAGCTATGGAGAGGATCATAATGGGAATTATAAATGAAGACATAGGGGACCTACAGACATTGGATCCAATCCACTTTGGCTTTGTCAAGGGCAGATCATGCCTTTTAAACTTGGTTGACTTTTTCAAGACAGTCACCCAGGCCATTGACGTGGGCAAGGCAGTCCACACAGCCTACCTTGACCTGGCAAAGGCTTTCACACAATCCCCACTCAGGTATCATTGAAAACATCACCAGCTTAATTGTGAACCCATACATCACAGCATGGGTTGCAAACTGGCTAAGTGACAGCACACACAGGGTCAAAGTTGCTGGTGCCATGTCACACTCCAGAGCTGTCACAAGTGGTGTCCCACAGGGCTCAGTCCTGGGCCCACATTTGTTCAGCATCTACTTTTCAGAAGTACGAGCAAACACAGGAGGATTATGGCTGACAAAGTTTGAAGATGACTGCAAACTGGGAAGCATAGTTGGAAACCCATCTGACACAGACATCCTTCAGAAGGGTCTCATAGACACAGATAACTGGTGCCAGAGCCGTGGCCTTACATTAAACACTAAACAATGCATAGCCATACCCTTCAGAAAGAACAAGGTTACCACTAGTTCCCATCTAGGTGGCAATCCTCTAAGCACAGAGGAGGTTATCAGGGACCTGGGCACCCAGGTTGACAGTAACCTTTTGTTTGACACTCACATTGCCAGGGTAGTTTGGAAGACCTTCTACATTGGCCACCTCATCATGCAGGGATTCACATCTAGATCAGGGGAGGTCATTGTTCCCCTGTACTCATCACTCATCAGACCAATGATTGCATACAATGCCCCATTCAGCATGTATCTGACCCAACACCTCATGCAATTGGATGGGCCCACAAATTCCTCAACAGGAGGTGAAAGGTTCTCAAACATATTTCTTATGCTGCCCGACTGAAGGAATTCCTGCTGTATTCAGTCGCTTACCATCTGCTCAGAGGTGACCTGTGCCTGACATACAAGGCTATGTCCATCCCAGAATTAATGAACATGCTTCACCTCAAGACCTCTACATCCATCAGGACTACAAAGGCAGGAGACTTAAACCTCAACACAGATATTAATAGGATGTGCTGGAGGGACAGATTCATCACTCAGAGAGTCCCTATGCTGTGGAACAACATCCTGGTACATGTGAGGCTGAGCACCTCACTGGCTTTGTTCAAGTGAGATCTTGACCAATGGATTGGAGATTGCAGGTATACCCCAGGGATAACCTCAGTATCACTGCTTGACAGAGGCACAGCAAAATAATGGGCATATTATCCATCAAATTGAAGGGGTGGCAGAAGCCACAAAACTCTGGGCTAGGCTTATAAATGCCCTAGGGCAGATAGCCTAGTATGAACCTATGAACCTATGAACATAGGCCTATGGCAGTTCCTGCTATTAGGACAGTGGTCTGCAGCAAGCTATATAGTAGTAGTCAGTTTTAGCCATTGGTTTTTGACCATGGCTATTCCATGTTGCTTCTTGTTGTGGTACAAACATGGGTGTGTGGTTATCCATGCCATTTATTGCTAGTCACCCTCATTTTTATCTGGTTCCATGTTTTTGCACATGTACATCACTGTATGAGGTGTGACCTGGTAGTGTCAGGGTGCTGCTGTGGGCTTTGACCCTGTTTTCTATTACAGCACTGATATCTACATTCTCTATACTGTGTGTGTTTACACTGCACGCATCTTGATGTTTATACTTCTGGCATTGGGTAGCATTACATCTAGGTTCCTATCCCTTGTGGTACCCATGAGGTGGGTTTGTGTTTTTGTGGTTTATGATTCTTGAGGGTGGATGTTAGTTGGGGTCCTCAGGTGTGCATATGGTACATGATATTACATTACTTAACACATGGCATTCATGCCTCAGGTGGTGCTGCAGGGCCGCCTCTGTCAGATGCACATACTACACTCCCTGTACATGTTTGGAAGCAGGTTGTGTCATGTTAGGCATCCCTGTTACTGTATGAGTGAGTCAGAGTGGGTATCAGTCCCAGTGTTCCTACTGACCAAGTGTATGTGCTATGCGTTGCCTCTATGCCAAGGCCAGGGCATACTGGGCACGCCTCCTTCTGCCTACTGGGACAAGGTCAGGTTGTTCCTCCTCCGAGTCACCTCCTGCCTGTGGTGGTCTTGGCAATGGTGGGGGGATGTTTGGCCCAGCCCTGTGCTGGTCCTGCTGCAGCTGTTTCCGCAGGATCATATTATGTAGCATAGCACATATCATGATCATTTGGGTACATGTAGTTGGTGTGTACTGCAAGGCTCCACCAGATGTGTCCAGACACCGGAACCGTGACTTGAGCAGCCCAAACACACGCTCTATGACATTACGTGTTTCTGCGTGTGCCTCATTATGGCGTTCCTGTTCAGGTGTGTGTGCATTTCTGATGGGTGTCATCAGCCACGGCTCAAGTGCATAACCTGCATCCCCCACTAGGTGTCCGTGTGGGAAGTCCCCATTGGCAAATGATTGGTACAGCTGTGTCAGATGCCAGATATGGGAATCGTGGTAGCTCCCAGGGCAGCCAGCACACACATTCATTATTATGCCCTGGGCATCACACACGACCTGGCAGTTGATGGAGGGGTATCCCTTGCAGTTAATGTAGGCTCTACCCCGCTCACCGGCTGGTGCTTTGATGCATATGTGCATGCAGTCTATTGCACCCAGCACCTCAGGGTAACCCGCTATTTGCTGGAAGAGACGCATATTGCTGGCCATAACCTCACGGTCATTAGGGACATATATATGATCACCGACATGTGCTGACATGGCATCCAGGAACTGGTGCAGTACTCTGGAGGCTGATGCCTGTGATATCCCCATCATATCACCAGTTGGTCTCTGGAAGGTACCTGTTGCTAGTATTCTTAGGCCAACACATACCTTGGTTTCCACTGGGATGGGTTCCCCTCTGTTGGTTCTGTGTGTGAGATGTGGCCTGCACAGCTCAACAATCTGCTGCAGAAGGTCTCTGTCCACTCTGTAGCGCTCTACTATCTCCAGCGCATGTAACCCATGGTAGGTGACCCTGGGCCTGTATACTCTTCTCCTTCTCCTCACTCTGGGTTGTCTGTCAGCATCTGCATTGTCACCACCCTCAGCAATTCGCCTATGTCTGATTATAATAGCTATGGCAGCCCATAGCATTTCTGCTCTGAGTTCAGCTTTTTTCAGTTTTCAATTCTGATAGCTTAGTTTCTGGCAGTATCTCTTGTGAGAAACAGCCTGTACTGCTCTTTGCAGTGTTTTAAGTGCTGGGTTGGGCTTCTAGTCTGCCAGTGTAATTGCCTGCTTCTAATTGTTTCCACCAATTAACTCCAGCAGTATCTTCTGGCAATTTCCCTGTATTTTAGTTGTTTCCTGTTTCCTCTCTGTTTCCTGAGGAGGAGTAATGTGCACACCAGCTTAAACACACTCACAGTCACTTAAACGCAAGACACACCTCTACACGGTGTTACACGCACAAGACACATCCTTACACGGTGTGAGCTTGGCTGATTCATGTTAAAATGCCAAGACACTGCCTTACACACGCAGACGCCACAAGAAACCGTTGTAGACGGTTTGCAACACGCCCCACATGTTGAACCTGCCTTACACGCCACGCCACAAGATGCACGTATTTCAAGAAACTTTGAGTGTAGGGATAGCGTAGACCCTCAATTTCTTGACTTTCCTAGTGTTCTGTTGGGACACACCTCCCTCCCTGATGTCTGTCTGTCATCTCTTACCTTACATTGCCCTCCAATCTGGTACATTTATTGCTATCCTTCCCCACCGTGATGTCACCTACCTCTTACTCTGTTCCTCCCCCTTCTCTAACTCTTACACTACTCAGAAAGTGCTCATTACCTATGTGGCAGTGTGATTCAGTATTGTAACCCTCATTTACATAGGATTGCCTAGTAATGACTAGTTACATGTCTTACACAGAGCTTCCCCCCCTTGACAACCACTAAACGGAGGCCATATTGTTTTTAGTCTGCAAGTCCCTCCATTGACATTCCATGTAATACATAAATCCCACAATTGTGGGCTTATAAGCTTCGGTTTTCAGTTTTAGGTAGCGCACCCGTTTGCTGGTGTGCTGCAGTTAAACCCAGAAATCCCGTGAAAAAAAAAAGTTATATAACTTATTTTTGCAACAGTTTTTCATGCCAATGGCCACATATTTGGCCATTGGCATGCTTAATGAAACATATGCACCCTTCATTTGGAGCTGACATAGCTCCGTTTTTAATTTTGCAGAAATGTACTTAGTTGTCAGCTGAGTACATTTCTGCAGCTAACACGTCCGTTACACGGACTGGTTTCGGCTTCGTGGATCACTCAAATACCTCATTTGCATACCTTTAAGCTGCAAATGAGGTATTGAGCATTTCCACGCCCAGTCCGTGTAAGAGACGTGTTAGCTGTCTCTTACACGGAGATTTGGGCTGTTCCTGAATCGGGAGGCTTACACGGAGGCTTACACTACTCTTGAACTCCGTGTAAGCCTTCCTGAATCTGGCCCAATGTATTTGCAGAATGACTGTTTTTGACCTTAGTGAAATAATTGAATTGGAGCCATGTCACTTTAAGATATTTAGTTTGGTGACATCACAAGAATTTAAATATACTTGCTTTGTTTGTATTACTGGTTTTGATGAAGTCTAACTAGTGTAAAGACGGAAGCACTTAACCAGTTTGTTTTTAACTTTGTCTCTTATCCTAGTTGTACATTTTATTAAAGTATTTATGGGTCTGGATTTATTATGAATATGGCAGACTTATTTTGTCACTAGAGGTGTTTTTGGATTGGATTTGTGAGTTTGAACGCCTGACTTTTCCATCTTTATCTCCTCAATGGAGTTGTGGTTTTATTAAGAGATAATACTGAAACAAGAGGATAAGCATAACAGAGGCTGGTATAAGCAAATCCTGGACACGTGCTGTATGGCAGGATATAGATAAGACAAGGGCTGTAACTGGTAAACAGTTAAGGGGTACTATAGATGTAGGTAGATCAGACACTCACATCTGAAATTCTAAGAGACTTACCATCTGCTAGAAACAACAATGAAACTAGAAATGCTGCTGGTATACAAATGCAAGGTGTTGCACTCATTTATTGTTATAAAGACAATATACAGACACGTGTTCAAGGGTTATATAGCTGTTAAAGTAGATGAAGAATATCAGTTATGCATGGAGGCAGTGCATAAGCCACTGCTACTTTAACTAGAGCCTTATGATCTTCCAGTTCTGGAGGCTGGTCTGCCACCACATAAACCTCCTATACACTCCCTCTTTTTACTGGGGGAAAATAATGGTGTTCAAGGTGATGGTTCCAGGGCCGGTCCTCCATCTTCCCACAACTGCCACCAATGATGGAGCTGTCAAGAGAGGGACAAAAAAAATCTGTTCAGCTGAAAATGGCTAGGACTAAGAATGCAATACCACTTAAATATCATTATCTTTTAGAGTCCCACACTGACATTCTGTTTGATTACAGGTAGGTCTTTGCAATAGCATAATGCTGTTATGTAGCAGAGATAAAAAAAAACAGGAAATCACATCAGTTTTACTCCACATCCATTAACTATAATCAACATTGCATTAGAACAGTTGTATAGCCTACAAATTGGTTTACAATCATAACCTTGAAGCCTACAATCTTGGAAATCATAATCCTGAGACCATGATATCACAAGACTGCAAAGCTGAAGACCATATAAACTCCCAGACTTGCACACCTGCAGAATCGATGTCAGCACTCATTCCTAGGCCCCCCTGCAGAAACCTTGTTAACACTCTTTCCTGAGTCCACACTGTTAGAGGAATTCGGTATTCAATATTTTTGGTTTTTAAGATTGTAGGTTTCAAGATTGTGACAGTAAACCCTACAAATCATATGCTACATCTAGGAATACACACTCTATGTACCATCTGTCAGTATAATGACATATACTGTGAATGCATGTGTTAGATCCAGTCAAGTAATGTCCAGCAATAACTCTGATTAAGGCTTAAAACATGACACTTCTCCTTCAAAAATAATTGATTTTTATGCCAAAGATAGTGGATGCCAGGCATTAATTTATGACAATCATTAGCCTGACATATTTAATGACAAATAAACCATATCAATGATAGTAGTCATATTTCAGCTATCTAGGAGAACAGTGATAATAGCAGATGTCACATACCTATAGCCTTTGACTCTGATGAGCCTTGTTGCCTCTTTAACATGATCTATAGGAAACAGGATGATATATCAGGGCCTATACAGACTGCAGAGAAGTAACACAGTAAAACGTATGTAGCCAATAAAAATTATCACTTCTTAATTAAATACCATATCCAGTAACAAACAGCCATATCCCATATGTTGGTTTGCAAAACTCAAACACTTCAAAAAGTGTGTCAGAAAATATACCAACAAAGCACTGGAGATTTCATGCAGAAGCTAATTTAACTCTTAACGGAATCATATCAAAAACAGACAGTGCATAATTACTAGCATAATTACTATTGTCATTTGACTGTTTCTTGCTCCTTTAACTCCCTCACATCATCACATCTCCTTTGGCGCAGGACAAAGTGGTAAATCACCTGGTTCAGTCTATCAGTGGAGTCTGCAACTATGTCCAGCCAGACAACTGTAAGGCTGAATATGCCCTGACACCAACAGAAAAGTAAGTTATTGTACCTCTGCAATACACACAGCATCAACGTGTCTGTGTCGGCTCATAAACTGGGCCACAGCGGCCTACAGACTTGTGACCAAGCTGGGAAGATTGCAAAGCCATTTGCCTTTCTGCCAAAGTTTGTGGAAGTTCCCCAACATATAAAATATATCAACATATTACCAAGGCCTTCTATGAACTGCCGGGTTCCTATCAGATGACCGACGATGCATTTTGTCAAATGTATCTGGGTCGAACTTGAAATGTCGAAAAGGCAAAATGACAAAGTGGCATATAAGCAAATTCTTTCCCTGGGAAAGAAGTTGTTTGGCTGCTTCTGTCACTTTTCCATGTCTGGCACTGTGATCTCGGAGCTGGTATATTTAAGTAGGGGGTGTGGGTGTGGGGGATGAAGCCCCCCACTTTATGCAATGTTTTAATGGTTTTTTTTTTTTTTTTTTTTGAAGCAGCGATTTTTTTCCGTGGGAAAAAAATCGCTGTTCTGGTTGTTCGATGTCTTGTGAATTCAAACTTTAGAGTTCGGTATAACAATTTTCGATCATTTGATCGTTCATTGTTATAATATAGACCCGAACTGCCAGTGAGAAGTATCTTGGTAATATGCACTGACATCTTGCATCTGATCCTGACATCATGTCCACCAAGTATCTAATCCATCTTTACATGTAACTCCATTCAAAAATAATGTGAGTCTGAAGCATTCTACTCAAATGATGCTTATTTACAGTGCATAGTATGCTAGAATAAAACTCCAGGGAAATAATCTATAAAAGGACCTTTAAATAGAGACTTTCTGATCACGCAGTGTTTGCAAAAATTTATTCCATTCACATCTCTCATATATATCGATTTAAAAATTATTTTGCTGTGTTTGTTTCCCCAAGGATGATGGATGGATGGATAGATAGATAGATAGATAGATAGATAGATAGATAGATAGATAGATAGATAGATAGATAGATAGATAGACAGAGGTAGATATATAAATATACTTCTTACAAATAGAGTTGCTCTCTGAAATATCATTGCTATTAAAGACTCTGTGATCACTATTACTAGGAAAGAAATTCAAACAAAATTATGCATTTTACAGTGTATTGTCTCCCTTCTCCAAGTTAGTGTTATCATAATTAAGGGGTATGGAGGAAGTCAGTTGTTTATATGGAAGATGTGGGAGCTTACCTCCTATATATATATATATATATATATATATATATATATATATATATATATATATATATATATATATATATATATATATATATATATATATAACTTATATATTTTTTTTTGCAAACTAGGTTAAGTTTTGGGCAGTGCAGTTTTAACATTAATACTGCCATGCATTTTGAAATCTGAAATTTGTCAAATTCAAATGCATTACACAATTGTGTGCAGAGCTCATTGTAAATGGAGACACCTATACTGAGACAGAATATATAGCAAACCTACTGGCCAAAAAATTCAGCTCCAACTTTCCGCCTCTTTCCCCCTCAACTTTCCCTCAGAAAATACCATCAAATATAACTCCCCCTACTATCACTAGAGAACAGGTCTTTAATGCTGTCTCTAAGGTCAAGAGCACTGCATCAATGAGCCCAGACAATGTCCCAGGATGCATTCTAAACACCATGAAACATAACCTGTCAGGCCCTCTGGAATTGCTATTCAACTGTAGCCTCTATACAGGCATTGTGCCTCATGAATGGAGGGCAGCAGCAGTCATCCCTCTGCACAAAGGTGAGCCATCTACAGACCCTGGAAACTACAGAATCATAAGTTTCACTGGTCTTAAATGCAAAGCTATGGAAATAATTATCATGGGAATGATCAATAATGATACAGTAAATGTCCAGACACTGGATTCCACACAGTTTGGTTTCACCAAGGGAGGGTGATGCCTACTTAACCTGGTAGACTTCTTTGAGAAGGTCACCAAAGCAACAGTTGAGGCAAAATGGTTCACACTGCTTACCTTGACGTGACCAAGGCATTTGACTCAATACCCCACTCATTGTTGACAAACTCAGAAGATTAGGTACAAACCCATATGCCACCCAGTGGATAGCCAACTGACTCACAGACAGGACCCAGGAAGTTAGAACTGGCAGCACACCCCTTAGATTTGACACAGTAGTCAGAGACTTAGGAACACACACAGACAGTAATCTAGCCTTTGACCATCACGTGCCTGCAGTAGTGAGGAAATCATTCTATATTGCACAACTTATAAACAACGTTATGCCATCTAGGTCCAAGGAAGTCATTGTTCCACTGTATTTGGCATTCATCAGATCTATCATTGAGTACAATGCTCCATTTGGTATGTACTTAAACAGCCATATCTGACAACTAGAACTTCCACAGAGGTTCCTCACTAAATGAATACAGCAAGTAAGTAAAATGTCCTATGCAGACTGCCTAAAGGCCTTATCCCTGTATTCTGCCTCCTACAGGCTATTGAGGGGAGATATATGCCTGGCATACAGGGCATTGTCAGACCACACTGTGGTGGACCTCCTGCATATCCACAAAACAAACAGTACCAGAAATACCCATTCTAAAGACTTGAACCTTGCCTGTGATACAAATAGGACCTGCTCGAAAGACATGTATGTATCCCAGAGACTACCCTATATCTGGAGCAAGTCCCCCATCCATGTGAAGCAGAGTTCCTCCCTAATCCAATTCAAGTGTAATTTGGACAACTGGATGGGGAATAGAAAATTCATCGCTGGCTTGGCACCTATGTCTCTAATGGACACAGGCAACCTGTAAATGGTTCATCTCCCAAATCTCTGCTTACACTTATCAAGAGTGTGAAAATCCACCACTGCCAACTAGTAATCAAGGAGCCTCAGTCCTCACCACTGGCAACACTGGGGGACGTTCACTAAGAGGAAGACAGGTACACACACAGCATTTCCAGATGCAGCTCTCTGCATCAAGTGCAATTTTCCTTAAGAGCACACAAGAGACCATAGCCAGTCCAGGGCTGGTTTTTCCCTCTTTCTCCAGCTCCCTAATAAGACTCACCACTGGCATAGCTGTAGAGTTGAGTCTTAGCCAGGGTTCCAAGCCAAGTCCTCCAACACTCTCTCTGTCCAACCAGTGCTTTGTGTCTCTGCCCAAGTAGCTGACACACACACTGTTGGAGATTTGTTTTACAAGTATACACACCTGGAAAAGGCAGGCACAGATTTACTAGCTATGCACCCTTCTGCCTAGACTATAAGGTAGTTACCACTGCCACCAGAATTCCTTATCAGCTACTTTAGGGCCCATAACAAAGGGTATCCAATCTTACTATGTAATATTAATACAAATGGCAAATTGATCAAGAGCAAGGCTATTAGGAGTGTCCCACACTGTGTTACCAAATAAATATGCAAGTACTCTCAAAACTTAAATATCTCTACACAGATCAGCCACAATGAAAAGTTTAAACCTATTTAATAATAAATAATAAAAGAACAAGATAATATTAAATATATATTCACAGTGACATCAGGGCTCAAAACCACAGGAAATATTTAAAATAGCATAGCAGTACAGGCTCACACTAATAAAGAAAAATGTCTACACTAAACTTTATTATATTCTTGACTGTATCTAAGAGAGTTATACTGTTCCCTAGAAACTTACTTCATTAGAGCAAGGCAGATGTGTGGTGAATGGTTTGTCTTGTGGTTGTCAGGTCCAAGACATAATGCAGAATGCTCTGTCTCACTAAAAGACTTCTCAAATTAATATCTAAAATATTACTGCTGGGATAGCTTTATTTATAGCTCAGATGGCTTAGTGGTTAAGTGCTGTGACTATAGTCTAGAGGGTCCTGGGTTCAAGACCTACAAAGGCTGTTTATTTTTACACCTTGGGGGTCACTTCTGTGGCTCTGCTTGACAGGTGCACAGGAAAATACCTTTCTTGGGTGGCATAAGCCAGTGAACCTTGTTGGCTAGGCTTACTTAGGCCTATGGGCCGATAGCCTAGTACCTACCTATGAATGACATAATTTCTGATCATCTGACTTCTAGTTCCCAGGCCCAAACCCCTATTGTTAGAACCTGGCAGCACTTAGCATCTATACTGACAAGGGCTTTTACTCAGATGTTTGGCAGATGGTGGAAGTGATAAAACAATTGTATTCATTCATGCTTCAAAAGTAGCAATTAGTTCACTCGAAGGACAATACAGAAAGCTTCCTAGTACAGACTCTGTGCCTCTAGCTGCATTGCAAATCTGAGAGATAGCCTCTTTTATTGCATAGCCTACAAAGTAATTTAATTTCAGCTATTTTTCTAAAGTTTGCTGCAAAGACGTTAACCCTCCAGTTTCCTCTGTTGACATATACATTTAAACAGTTACAATAGTGCATGCACATTTCTGTTCTCTTCCAGTAGGGCACACTGTGAATACATTTTAAGCAAAAGCACTTTACAAAACACCTTTTCAACACAAACATCTGTACAGAGCAGTTTGATAAACACATGACATCAGTTCTAATACATTTGTAACAGAAGCATCTTATATAAAGCATTTTGATATTTTCCAATGACATATAACTATTTACAAAATTCCAGCTAGCTGTGCTGGCAGTATTTCCTTTCATCACACAGAGTACCAGAACTTGTCAGATATTTGGGATACATGCCTAGGCTTAAAAAGGCTCTTGTGATTGTTAACCTTGTAAATACCTATGAACCTATAAGAACTTGCACAGCTCCAAGATAATATATAAATACTACCCATAAACACTTTCCCTCTCTTATATATCACTACCCTCCTTCTAAGCCATGTATGTCTATCCATCCTTTCCTCCATCCCTATCTCACCTAACATCTCTACCTCCATGACTGTCTCATGTTCCACTGCACACTAATATTCTTTATAAAACAAACATACTAACATCAGAGTATAAGTAAAGAGAAAAGGAAATCCTAAGGGAAATACCTGCTCTGCTAGAGTTTTCAGATGAATCTAAAACAGAAGCTAATGTAAAAAAGGGATAATTAGATGAGCATATAAAATATTGGACAATAACTAGAAGAATCAATCAGAGGAGGTTAGAAAAGATTGGGAAGATAGACTGGATAAGCATTTTACAAGGTATCAACCGCAGGACATATATATATGGCCCCCAAGTATGCAACAAAGTCTAGAATGTGGAAGATTTTTGCTTGGAAGTGTGTGCAAAGGTATTTTATACTCCCAAGCAGACTCCAAAGAATTTTTCCTCAAGTAGATGGCGGAGGTGTGATGAGAAAGAAAGATGCAGCTGAGAGCATATGTTTTGGAATGTAATGAGTTGGCAGATTTTAAACATTCCCTATAGAGCACTCTGTCAGAAATACTGGGTGAGCAAATGGGTGTAGGGAAAAGATAGTGGGAACAATCCCAGTTGGACTTTCCTGGTAAAAAATAATATATGTTTAGTTCTCATCTTTCCAGCTATCTAGAGCACATTTAGTCAAGAATCATACTCATGAATTATAATATTGAGCTGAGTATATTATGTCCTCATATAACATGCCATTAATACACACGTACACACACACACACACACACACACACACACACACACACACACACACACACACACACACACACACACACACACACACACACACATTTGATCACAGTGCTACAAACAAATCAGTTAACAACCTTAACATGCGATGCACGCTGCAGAAGATTGGAAGATGGATAAATATAATTGGTGATCAATTATTGTGAGGTGTGATGCAATAAGATACATGATATAGTAACACGGTAACAAATGTGAAGAAACATCTGACAGAACTATGGAAACATATCTGCCTGAGTGGCGAAATATAGTAACTTTGAAGGTTTATGCATCTGGAACCAGGAATTTAATTCTCAGTAGAATATTATCTCAATGGTAATTTCTTTTGCTGTATGTAATGTAGCCGAAAACTGGAAGGTGTGGCTTCATAAATGTAGTCATTCCTCATTGCTGGTAGATTAGCCTCCAAACATCCAATGTGCAACATTCATGTATGTCTTGCACGTCACTGAAAAAGCAAAAAATAAAGGTCTTTAGTTCTTTTACTTTTATTGAAATGAAGAAGGGCAAAACAGCAGCATTTAGAAAGAATTTTATGAATTATTGTGATACCATAAAAAATGCCACTTATTAGATGCATCCTCTTCTTAATAGTTGGAGGCTTGACAGAGACTTTAAATGCTTATGTGACTTAAGATGAAGAACAGACCCAATGGCTGTGGATTTGGTGAGTTGCATTGTGAGTAGCATGATTCATTAATGAGAGACCCAATACTATATGCTATAAGAAATGATGAAACAATGTGTAGCTTTTAAAAGAAACAGGCCTGGCCTTATGGGAATCAGTGGATGTATGCAGAGTGGCTGAAATTAGCATATGGTTAAAAGAATGAACTGAGAAAAAGGATGCATGTAAAATAAAACACAATTCAAATGCAAAAATGAATATTAATATGGGAATGTGTTACACGCATAATGGAAACGAGAAAGGGAAGCGAAGTGAGAATTCAAGACGAGAAAAGAATTGTCATAACAGGTTGAATTCAAACTTACAGTAGGTGTTGTTATTAACATGAACACAAGTCTCCCTTTTCAGTGGTGACCATGGAGAACTGTCTGGTCCAGTGACTTGCCGAGAGTCACACAGTAGGTAAGTGCAGGCGGAAGGAATCAAACCCTGCAACCTTGCCTACAGGAAGCAGCTCATTAAAAACTCAGAGCCTTAATGCTAACTGCCAGACAAAAAAAAAAAAACTTTTCAAAATAATTTTCAGATTAACAAAATCATGTAAATTTACTCTTTGTGAGTACTACCCAAATTAAAAGACTTGATACAGTGACATCTGAAAATTCTTCAAAAGAAGGATACAAAAATAAAGTAATACTTAAAACTTCCATGCCTAAAGCACAAAGGCCTACTAGGAAAAGCTTTGGTATACAGACACTCAGCATCAGACTAACAGACAAACAACATACATAAACAGTAAAGAAAATACAACCATATAAAGGGGTTACTCAATGGATAGACTGAAACTTTTAAGGCAACAAGGTAGTGACAGTACATGTGGTAACATCTTTGTCATGGGTGACTTCATACCCAGTCACACATATGCAACACTCACCTGGCTGAACAAAAACAGAGTGATGGTTAGCTACCTCTCAGATGCTAAGATTCACAGTGTCACTGGTGCTCTCAAGTCCCTCCACCCGATTTACACATATGACATGGCCACTGAACATGCGGGAGTGAATGACTTAAAATATACCTCCTTGGATCATATGAAGAGGGACATGATGGGGCTCTCAGAATATACATCTGAAACTGGCATGAAACTGGTATTGAGCAGTATCCTACCATTCCCAAGAATTATGGCACAATAGAAATAAAAGATAACCAACTTCAACTACTGGCTTACCTACCGGTGTTATTCTAAGGGATCCAACATAAATCAACCTGGGAAGAAATGATCTACAACCCTGGCTACTTTGCTAGGGATGGACTGCATGTCTCCTCATGGCCCCTGTATAATTGTCCAGGATTTTTCATTCCAAGTGGCACTTTTATAGGTAAGGGCAGGTTCCTCAAATTACCTAGATAGGAAATCAAAATCAAGGTAGCACTGCTCTATGCTAGAAGCTTAAACAAGAAGGTCAGTTCCTTACAGGCATTACTAACTCTTGAAAATATAGATATTTGCATAGTTACTGAATCCCTGTTTCACAACAGTGATAGCACCCCCACAGAGCAAGGTTTCAATGCCAACCATTCTTTCAGAGCCAATCCAAAAAATGACAGTGTTACTGGAGTGGACGTGTCTGTATAACTAAGAAATTATCTCATCTACAGACTAGAAAGAAAGAACAATGCCCTTGAACTGCTCCATATCCTTTTGCTGGTATAGAACTCCAAACCATATTATAATCAGCAACCATACCCATAACATCGCCTGCAGCTCATCGGGCATAACAAATGACACCCCTCCCTTTTGAGCTATTATTCTCTTGGGGGACTTGAACTGTCCATCCACTAACAGGGAAACCTGCACCACCTCAAATAAATATACATTATAGTTTGGCACCCAATTTCTTCCTTTGGTTCTGGTTATGCACAGAGATCTTTGAACTTCAGTAATGCCAGCTCCCTTGACCAACTGGTTCAAGTTCCATCTAAGGGTTAAAAAATATTGGACCTGGTTTTTACCAGTATATTCTCCATATGCTTAATACCTACAGTTACACCATCACTGGTCAAATCTGACCATTGTTCGGTAACACTCAGTATGAGGGTTAAACCTAACTTGCCACAAAATTCTTATGTCTGTATTCGCTACTCTAAGGTAAACCTAATCCAGATAACTGATGGCCTGATGAAATTTAAATACCATCTTCACCTTAATGACCCACATCACACTCTACCACATTTGAGAATAATTTATGTGCCCTTCCTATAGCTTGCTTTAAGGCATCTATCCCATAGGACATGTATACAATGCCAAATTCAGGAATAAACCCTTGTGTGTGAAACCCTAGTATAAACAAACCATATAATAAAAGGAAGGAAACTTGTAGCCTGTAAAAGCAAACCGAACACCTCATCACCTACAGATAAGCTCATAAAGATCAACAATGAACTCAGAAACAAAATCAGATCCTCCCAAGGCAAGTATGAATTGAGAAATATCACTATGTGAAGGACAACTACACAACCTTCTTTAGCTATTTCAGAAATCTGAGGTAATGCCCAGCAATGCTCAGAGCTAATACATAACAACAACAAAAACAACAATATTTAGTCATCTTCTTAAGACACAGCCAACATATCAGCAGACAAAGTCAGCTCTAACTTTACTCTCCTGTCTCCCCCTAGCTTCCCCAGCTTATAGATACACCCACACCATCCCCTCTTATAATCTCTGAGCATGTCCTGAATACTTTCTCCAAGATGAAAAACATAATCTAAATGGATCCTAATAATGTGCAAAGCTGCATTCTTGTTAGCACCAGACCCTCTATAGTAGAGATGCTACTAAGCCTATTCATCCTCTGCCTCTTCAATGGATTCATGTCAGATTAAAGGAGAACTGTGGTAGTCATTCCGCTCCACAATGGAGTGCATCATAATGGAACATATTAACAAAGAAATAGGCAGTTGACAAGCCATGGGCACAAGCCAGTTTGAGTTTGTTAAAGGCAGATCCTGAATCCTGAACCTGTTAGGTTTTATTGAGCAAGTCACTGATGCATTAGACTCAGGCAAATCTGTTTATACTGCCTACCTGGACTTGTTCAAGGTCTTTTATAGCATCCCACATTCTGGTATTATCAATACACTAATGAAAGTAAATGTAAACCCTTATATTATTCAATGGATAGCAAACTGGCTAACAGACAGAGCCCAGTCTATTAGTGTAAGAGGCATACTGTCTTCAAAAAGAGTAGTTGCCAGCAGTTATAGGACCACTTCTTTTTGGTATTTTCTTCTCTGAAGTCAATACCTGTAGCTGACCAAGGCTGCAAATGACTGCAAACGTGGACTTGTCATTAACTCCCTATCTGGCTTCCAGATCTACAGGAGGTACTACTAGGCACAAAAAAAGTGGTGCCTGGACCACATCGTTAAATTAAATGCCAAAAAATGCACCATTGTGCCCCTCAGAAAATCAAGGCACCAATGCACCTACCACATTAGTGATATCCCCTTTGAAAGTTGACTCAGTCATAAGGGACCTGGGGATATACATTGACAAGACATGGTCCTATGATAACCATATAGCCACTGTTGTTAGGAAATTCTTTTACCTTGCCAAACTAATGCCAGAGGTATTTCTTCCATATCTAAGGAGGTTATCCCCGCTCCATACTACTCCCTTATCAGACCCAAAATAGACTCTAATGATCTGAAGTAGTTAACTTCATTTATCTGCAACCTCTGGGTATTCAGATCCATATCGGATCCGAGCCGGCAACATTTTATCAAGTATCTGCTCCAAGCTCCAAGCTCCTCCCCTTACCCATAATCCCTCACCTCTCCTACCTTCCCACAGATCTTGTTTGCCGCTTCATGCGTACGCATCATGGTCTCTATAGCTCCAAGTTGGGTGTAGTAAATGGAACTTTTGGTACTTATATTTAGTCTGTGAGAGTAGTTGTTTGTGAGCAACCCTTCCTCCCCTTCATTTTTTCATCAGTTTGTTGTAAAAAAAAAAGAAAGTAGTTTAGAAAGTTTATGTTTTTGAGGTAGAGTAGGTCTAACCAACCCTTGTGTGTGTGCATTTCTAGTTTAGTGTTTGGCTGAGTGGAGTGTGTTTATGGCTGACCAGCCACAACCAACGTTTAAAAAATGCACAGAGTGTGGCCACAAGCTTTCTCCAGCTGATGACAACACTCTGTGTGTTATTTGCCTGGGTGTTCCCCATCTTAGTCTGCCATATGCTGTGTTTGCAGGGTTCAACCCCAGGGCCTTAAAAGAGAGGAAGGCGAAACTGGTAGCCAAGGGCCTGCTACCAGTTTCTGCTTTAGACATGATGGCCTCGACATCGGCTTCAGTAGCCGACCAACCCCCCCCCCCCCCTCAGGCTGGGACTCAACCTCCCTCTAAGCCTGCTGAGGCAGGGACTAAATGAAAGGACAAGGACAAGAGGGAGAAAAAGAAAAGGGCGGAAATGCACTGCAAGTGATCTCCTGAGCAGGAGCCATTTCCCAGTCCACCCTCAAAAATTGTTAGGACCACTTCTCCTCGGCTCCATTCCCCAAGACTCTGTCAATTTGCAGACCCCTTCAAGGTGTCATTCACAAATGCTCCCTTTGACGGTTCCTCCCTGTTTTGGAAGACAGTTTGTGACACCTTGGTCCAGAGGGAGAAGGAGGGGAAGACTCTGTCTGCCATCAGAGTCCGCTTCTTTAGCCCTCAAAGATCCATTTCTAGGAATCAGAGAGGGCAGAAGAAGATGTGGTTCTGAAAATCTCAGTTTTTCCAGGACATTCAGGACAATTCATCCCCTAGAGGCAGAGGGAGACAAGACAGACATTGCCCCAGAGGCAGAAGGGATCCGAGGAACTTTGGGTCTTGGGAGACCTTCTCGGACAGACCCACGCAACAACCCTGAGAGGTTGCCCAACTATCCTACTCTAGAGACAGTCAGGAGAAGATTGTCATTGCACCTAATGGCTTGGGAGTCCATCACGACAGACCGTTGGGTGCTCCAAATAATATCCAGTGGATACTCCATCCCATTTGTTGCCTCACCCATCCAATCAAAGTGCCTCCTGGATGTTCCACCCACTCAAAGGGAGGCCACAGAGCACAACATTTCAAAGCTGCTTTGCAATCGGGCCATCAAACCGGTCCCACCAGATCAGTCTGGATTAGGTGTTTACTCCAGGTTCTTTTTAGTGCCAAAAAAGACGGGGGACCTCAGACCCATATTGGACCTGTCAACCCTGAACCTGTCTGTAGCCAAGCAGAAATTCTGGATGGTCACCTTGCAGTCCATTCTACCTTACCTCTGAGAATGCGACTGGATGTGCTCGATAGACCTCCAGGATGCTTACTACCACATCAAGATTTGCAGAAGCTCCAGGAGATTCCTTTGCTTCCGGCTGGGAGCCAATCATTTCCAGTTCAGAACCCTATCCTTCATAGGTTCATAGGTTGGTACTAGGCTATCAGCCCTAGGGCCTATACAAGCCTAGCCATAACAATTCCCTGGCTATTTCTTCCCACATTATTTACTTTCCTGGACCCCTGTCTAGCAGGGTGACTGACGTGATCCCTGGGGTGAATTTCCTTTCTCCCATCCAATTGTCAAGGTTCCTCTTGAAGAGGTCCAAAGAGGCACTCTGCTTGACATGTATGGGCAATCTATTCCAGAGTCTGGGGAGTCTCTGGGTCAGGAACCTATCCCTCCTTCGGTCTCACCACAGCCCCCAGGGTGCTTACCAAGGTTATGGCAGTAGTAGCGGCTCACTTGAGGCTTCAGAGAATTCAGGTGTTTCCTTACCTAGATGATTGGCTCCTCGCTGCTGCCACCAAGCATCTACTTTGCATGGCCAGAGGCTCCTTCCTGCATCTTGCAGTCAATCTAGGGATTACCATCAATTTCTCCATGTCCCACTTGAACCCAACACAGACTCTAGTATTGCAAGTTTTTCTCACTCAGGACAGGGTCCAGAACCTATGGGCCCATGTGTCAGTGATCCCCGGCCCCAGGACGCTGATGGCGAGTGACATTCTCTGAGCCTTAGGCTCCATGGCCGCAGCAATTTGAATTCTTCCATGTGCGTGCCTTCACATGAGGGTGCTTCAGTGGACTCTGGCAATTCAGTGGTCTTGGTTAGACCTCCCCATGGACTACCCTATATGGATCAGCAGAGCCTGCAAGATTTCTCTTCTTTGGTGGCTCCAATCACCTGAAATCTTGGCAGGTCATCCATTCTTAACATCCCCAGCCCATGCCACAGTGACCACGGATGCCTCCCAGCTTGGGTGGGGGGGGGCACTTTTTGGGAAGGATGGTCCAAGGCACATGGTCCCAGACTGAGACCAGATTGCATATGAATGTTCTGGAGATGAGGGCAGTACTTTTAGCATTACAAGCCTTTCACGCTTTTCTTCCCCCAAGGATGATTGCATTTCAGTCAGACAACATGTCTGTTGTCTGGTACATCAACAAACAAGGAGGGACCAGATCTTACCCTCTCTGCCGCAAGGCCATGAGAGTGTGGGAGTGGGTGGTTTTCACCAGTTGGTTTCTGATTGCAATGCACATCTTGGGACACTCCAACATTTTAGCGGACAGACTGAGTCAGGCTATTCTAATGCCATATGAGTGGTCTCTAAAACAGTCAGTAGCAGAGGAGATCTTCCTCGTGGGGTCACCTTTGCTGCGATCTCTTTGCATCTCCTACCAACGCGAAGTGCAGTGAGTTCTTTGCTCTAATCAACACCCCAGGGGACTCCCCCAGAGACACTCTTGTCCATGCTTGGCCTCCCGGGTTACTGCATGCCTATCCCCCGCTACCTGTCATTCCTAACTTTCTTCAGAAAGCTTAATGACTGGTGTCCAAAGTGATCCTAATTGCCCCATTCCAGCCTTGTCAAGTGTGGTTCCCCTTCCTCTGGTCTCATGCTCTAACTCCTCCACGGATTCTGGATCCCTTCCCGGATCTCATCTCCCATACCTTGGGCATCAGTCCACCCGATCTGGACAGCCTCAAGCTGATGGCTTGGTTGCTCCAGTTCCCTTGATCACTAGGACTCCTGGTCTATCATCTTCAGTAAAGAGTATTCTGGTGGCATCCCACAAAGCTTCCACTAGAAAGGTTTATCGCAGCAAATGGAAACGCTTGTCTATTTGTCCTTCTCAGAGAAACATAGATCAATTTACAGCCCCAGTTCCTGCAGTGTTGGAGTTTTTGTCCTATATTTTCCAACAAGGGGCTAATTCCTCCACAGTGAAAGTACAACTGGCAGCTATATCTAATTTTCATGTCGGTGAAAATCTGAATGCTCTGGCCTCTTTGAGATTGTGCAAGGCCTTTCTAAAAGGTGCTTTTCTTTTGCGTCCCCCTGTTAAGAATTCCATTCCTTCTTGGGACCTTACTCTAGTTCGACAGGCATTGGTGGCACCCCATTTGAACCAGCAGCATCAGTAGACTTAAAATTCCTGTCCTGGAAGACAGCTTTTCTAGTGGCCATTACCTCGGCTAGAAGGGTTTCTGAGATCCAAGCTTTGTCTGCCGTGCCCCCCTTACTTGATCTTTCAAAAAGACAGGGTTTTGCTTCATATGAACCTTACTTTCTTACCGAAAGTTGCTTCTGAATCTAATCAGATGATTAATCTGCATGTGTTCTTTCCAAATTTAAAGAACAAGGGTGAATATAAGCTGCACTTGCTAGATGTTCATAGACAGCTTAATTTCTATTTACACAAGACTAAACAATTTCGTAAGTCTGACCAATTATTCGTGTCCTTTTCTAGACCCTTTTTGGGCAAGGCCATTTCCAAGGTATCTTTGCTAGATGGATCACACAATGTATACTGCAATTCTATAGGGATAAGGGCCTATCCCCACCTGGTCCTATTAAAGCACATTCTACCAAGTCTATGGCAACTTCTGCTGCTTTTTGGTGTAGGGTTTCTCTGGATGATGTCTGTGCAGCAGCAACCTGGGAAAGGTCACATACATTTATTTCTCATTATAAGTTGGAATTGATCTCTAGAGGGAGAGCATCCTTTGGCTCTGCGGTGCTCAGGAATATCCTTCCATGAGGGCCTCCCAGGAGTTTTGGTAGCTGGGGACTCTGTCCCACAGGTTGCAGATAAATTAACTACTTCAGGTAAAGAAATTATGTACTCACCGTAACATTCCATCTGAGTAGTTATACTTCATTTTTTGCAACCGTCCCTCCTTCCCCGAACCTGTTCTAGGTTAGCGTTAGTAGTTTAATAGTTTGATTAGTGGCAAACTTGATCTGAGGGAAGGTAGGAGAGGTGAGGGATTATGGGTAAGGGGAGGAGCTTGGAGCAGATAAAATGTTTCCAGCTCAGATCTGATATGGATCCGAATACCTACAGGTTGCAGAAAATGAAGTATAACTACTCAGATGGAACGTTATGGTGAGTATATAACTTCTTTGTCTCTTTGGTATGTATTTATTTAAGCATATGACCCAGCTTGAGAGACCCTTACCTTTTCCTCACTAACATAATCAAGAGCATGTCTTCCCTGAGCTACCCAGACTGCTTTAAAATGCTCCTTCTCTTTTCTATTTACCATAAACTCTTGAGAGATTACTTCAATCTGGCCTACAGTACTTTGAAGAATCCAGTGCTATGCAGTCTCCTGCACATCCACAAAATTAATAACATCCCTAAACACCTGCTCAGGAAATCTTATTTTAACACCAAAATATGAACAGGATCTACAGATAATACTAGATAATCCAACTTTTAAAGAATATACTTCCTTTGGATATAAAGCAAAGCAGTTTGCTCTCTGACCCTCATTAAGCATAATCTGGATGAATGAATGAATGAACAAATGAATGAATAAATGAATGAAAGAATAGACAAACACAAAAAAATAACTCAGGTCTGGCCCACAAGCCTTTATTGAAGGAATTCAAATTTAAGTGCAAATCAGTCATGTCAATGGGTATATATTATTGTGGGTATTGTGGCTAGACTACAAGTGATCCTCACATCCAACCACCTTGTATTAACCTATGAATCTATATTTTTCACCTTGCTGTCCTATTATACATGACCACAAACATGTGTCCTGAGTCCTCTCTTACAGGCAGA
This sequence comes from Protopterus annectens, assembly GCF_019279795.1. Taxonomy (NCBI): domain Eukaryota; kingdom Metazoa; phylum Chordata; order Ceratodontiformes; family Protopteridae; genus Protopterus; species Protopterus annectens. Next base: position 328,720,239 of record NC_056746.1, read on the forward strand.
TTCATAAACCTACCAACAAAATATTCTGTCTGTCCAGAGAATATATTATCCATTATCCACTCTAAAACAGAACCCTGAGTTTTCACTCCAGTAAATAACATGGGGTCCCTGATACTTAATTTATTACAGTCAACATGTAAGCACTTCAAGTCCCAGTTCTACACACTAGAGAAGCTTGAGGCAGTTCTGAAGTGGTAAACAAGTGCCCTACTTAATAAAGTGGAAACATCTATTTCATGAGATCTATAATAAAATTATGGGTCTTCATGATTTTGAGTCATTATGTCTGCTCTTGTGAATGGAGACTATTATCTACCTAACTAGCTCTAGGAAATAGACTTGGTTCTAAGACACTGTCTATACAGTTTTCTTAACATCAAAGCACATTTCTCAGGAAATAATTTATATAGCTTATGTCGTATAGCATCGGGGCTAGTTGCTTTAGTTTTATTAAGCATTTATTACTTGTGTAATGTACCCTTTCCAATGGCATATTTCTTCCCTATTTCAGCATGGAGTTCCCCTTGATCATAACACTTGATATCATAATATCCCCATATCTCCCAGCCTCTTACGTACAAGAAATCGGGACAATGTCAAAAATAATGGGGGTGGTTGGTACAAAGGCCCAAAATCAGGAACACGTTTTAAATACCATTCTTATAAACTTAGAAATTTGCTAAAATAATAGACTTTGCATTACCCTGCATTTTCAAAAGGGTCTGAAACTCAAACGTATGCCATTATTTAGTTATTTTAATTTTCAATGATTTGCCAGAAAATTACAAATGTTATGAGGAACAGACATAACATATGAGGCAACAATCTGGGCTCTTTTTGAAAATTTGTACAGTTGAGAGGTATGAATTATATTCCTTCCTGCTTTATACCTGTGATATTCTTTTCACTAGCATTAATTTTGTTTCAGTAATACAGTTCAAGTCATGATATTCCTACTGTTCTACATATCCTCCTTGTCTTATTTGCTGCTTAAATACTATAAAGTAATATATATATATATATATATATATATATATATATATATATATATATAATTTAGTCCTTTTAAAATATTTATGTATTGCTGCTTTAAATGTAAAATGAACTAATTAATGTATGGTAATGATTTGGTTCATTTGAAGTATTAAATGTGTCATTATAGTATTTAAGCAGTTTTTTTAAATGTGTATATGTGATCTGATGAAGCTACTATATAGCGAAAGCGCTTATCAACTGTTCCTATACTAATAAATTCAGTTTTAAATATGAGAATTGAGCCTTACTTTGCTCTTGTTCAATGGTTTATTTACTTCTTCATAAGTCTTGTCTTTACAAGAGCATTTGCCTGACTGAGCGGTATTTCGGATTATTACAAACCTACATCAACTGATACAAACTAATCACCCCCAAAAATATATTTTCATGTCAGGACCTAGCACAATGACTGACCACTGGTCCCTCTTCAATGACATATTTTCTTACTGGAGTAAAATTCATAGACCTTGCCAGTGCCTTAGACTTGATAGACACCTCACTTCTTTTGAACCATATGTTTCTCATTGGTGTTATTCTTGATGTGTGTCACTCTCTCTCTCTCTCTAGTTTCAGAACTTCATTTCCAATCATCATCTAGATTCAGAAAACATTCCTCTACATCCATGAAAGTTGTGCTAGTTAAAGGGATTCCCCAAGGTTCTACCCTGACCCCTTTCTTTTTACCATCTTTATAAACAAACTCCCATGTAACCACCCAGACCTGACCTTATATCTAAATGGTATGCTATTATTCAGATCAAGAATTTCCTCCTCAGTCATTCAAACCAATCTTCAATCATATTTCTATTCTCTTGTTTACTAGATTTTTAGTCATAGATGAGAACTACACCACCAAAATCAAATCAAATTCATATTGTTCAATACAAGACAAAGACTTTTCGCAGCAATGAGGTCCTGGAAATATGTAAAATTAAACAATGAAACAATTAGAACAACTACTTCTTTCAAATGTCATGATATCTGGCAATATCAGGCTCTCAACTTTCAACTGCAAACATTAAAAATGTACAAAAATAATCAACTATCTCCTTTTGGGGGGGGGCATTTCTAACTTTCTCCATGTCATTGTCAAATTTGCACTAAGTAAAGGGATACTACTTGCCCAACTAGAATACATAATCTTTCCATAATTGCAGCAGCCTCTTTAAGATACTAAAGATCTCTAAAAAGCTAACAAAATAAGCCATTTTGTTATTCTTGTCTCTCAAAGAGAATACCACTACCTCAGTTTCCAAAAAGCAAAATGGTTTCCTACAAAGCAAAGAGTAGATCTGCTGCTTAGTTCCTTGTTTAAGGTTTACATATGGAAACTTTCACCAGCAGCAAAACATATATATATATATATATATATATATATATATATATATATATATATATATATATATACAGAACTCCCTGTTATAGTCTGAGAAGTTAAACCCATATGGGTCCAACACCTTCTGCTCCCAGTCACAATCTAAACAGTAGAAAACACACTTTCTTCATCTTATGGCCAATACTATGGAAAGCCCTTCCAGCCAAATTCAAAAATGCTAATTCATTCTCATATTCAAACTTCAGGTCTTAACATAAACATCACCTACAAAGACATACTCATTACAAATGCCTCAGTCATGGGCATATTACATAATTCTCTACATACCTAACAGAATCTCATCCTAGCCACATCATCTTACGTCTATACTTTATGAGGCCCTTTTCTGTTGTTACCATCCTCTTCCTCTTCCTTCATGTGGCCCAACTAAACTTTCTCTTCTTGTGTACTTATTATCCTCCCCTCTTTTATTTCTAGCATCATAGACCCGTCCTTTACGTTTGGCATCACACACACCCTCTTTTTCTATACCCTTCTCATACATCTTTTTCTTCCTTTCTAATCAAGTATGCTATGTCACCTGGCTCATTCACTTATTTTTTATTTAATTGTGGTTATTGCTAATGTGAATTATATTTCACTGCATCTGTAAATAAATTTGCTTATTATAATGTTTTCTCTTCTAATTATATTGCTCCAGAATTCACTATTTATATGTTTTTGCTTAGCTTTGCATTTTTAACTATTGTCACTCTGTATGCTATGCTATATCTGCTGTAAATTTCATTATTTGTATTGTTAGTCTCTCCCAAGCTGAGCTTGAAATTGGCCAATTGGCCCATATTGTAAGTAATGTAAACAAATTATAAATAAAGCATATTAAATTACAGGTATATTATTACGTGTCTGATTATGTTGGCCATAGCATTCTTCCATTTCTGAGACTTCTTATTTTCCTTCCCTCAAAATTAATGCTATAAGGAAATGAACACTTAGTGTTCTTGTTCTTATAATTTCTTCAAAGTCACTTAATTTGCTCATTTTTCACTTAATTATACAGTAATCAATAGTGGAACCTCCTCCCTTTTAATAACGGTATAATTAGATCATGGATCGGCACCATATTTATTATCAAGTAAGTTTTGAAATCATTTGCAGAAGAGAACAACATGTTCATTTACTTTGAAATCGTGTGACCCTTTGTTCTCATTCCAGTTTCCATAAATTATCATTTGTATACCTCTACTGTGATATTCCAAAAATCCTTTTATTCACTCCCAGAACTGTAATTTGTCTTCCAGCATATTTTATCATATGAATTGTGCACATTCAATAGTGTAAAATCTTCTCTTACACTGCTTATATCCAAATCATTAAAGTACACGTCATTTATAATTGATTACTTCCTTTAGACCTTTCTTTATCATTGTGTAATATTATCAAACCACCTGCCCTGTTTTTATATACATTTTAACAGTTTGAACCTATCCTGTCCATGTCTCTTGTACATTTATGCAGTCCAACTCTTTGATAAGGTTCCACAACTCTTTATCATCTAACTTTGACTCCATTATTCTAGGACATTATATTTAATTTCCCATCTTTCAATTACCTAGACATTTAGTCTCATTCCTATTACTAACTAGTCTCTCAGAATTTTACACTTCCTTTTAGCTCAACCTACTCTGCCTAATATATTTCTAACACATCCAATTTTCAACTAATCGTTTTGACAATATCATGTAATGTTTCTGCTCGAGATGCATCTATCTGCATGGCATTACTTTTCATTACTTTCCTATTTATCTGTGTCAGCTTTTCCTAATGTGATTCCTAGGAAAGATTTAGAAACATTTTCCACATTATTTAGAAACATTTTCTACATTATTTGTGCCTCACTTTCTAATATTGGTAATTTGAGGAGGGAAGATATCCTTGAAATATATGGGACCCTGCACCAATTCTCCTCTAAATATCCCTCAGTATTTTCCCTCCAGTTCTTTTCATTCCCATCTTTTTCCTCTCGTCTCCATCGCATAAATATATGAATTAAAAAAAAATTGCTATGTATATATTTTTTTCTTTTGAAAAAGATACTGTTCAAGTGGATGACTTTCCTTTACATTTCCATATTCTTAAGGTCTAAGAATACATTCATGTCTTCTAGTATGAAATTCATTAATTTACAAAAAAGGACAATCTATTATCTTATTTAACTATACCTTTGAACTCTTTACAGTATCTACCTTTTTCCTTGATATATTGTCTCTAGTCTATTTACCACCTTTAATAGTTCCATATACCATTCTGATCCTGTGAGAAGTCCTGCTTCTATTTTGTGTATCTCTGCAGGACCAACTACATCTTTGCTGGTCTCTCTTACTGTTGGTCTTATGTTTGTTGCATCCTTTATAGCCTGAATGTTTGTCTGGTGATCAGTAATGATCTGATTTCACTATTAATTTATAGGAATTGTTTCAGTCATTACTAACTTCTTTTACTTACACATTCCCTAAATTCTTAGTGCCTTGATTTGACCTCTGCTTTAAAATCATATTCCCTTTTCCATCTTTCTCTCTCTCCATGTATTGACTGTCCACCTAAAATTCCCTTCACCTCTCTCATCACTATTCTTGCATCCCCTTTTGTTAATATCCTTCCTTTCTTCAATTAAATGCTCACTTCCTCTTCCAGTAATATTAATTTCCTCTTTTAACTTAACTTCTTTCTTTTAAATTTCTCTTTTCCCAAAACTAGTTTCGGTCACCCACTTATTCTGGCAGTTAACATGAAGGACTATGACTATGACATGTTAGCAATCTGCTTCTTGTACTCCATGGTTTGATTCCCCGAGCCTCCATTTGTTTATTCTATGATTTTGAGCAGTCATTTAACCAAACAGTGCTGAAAGGGTGATTGCAAAACTGGATCCTCAATGGTCCACTGGACTACATACCTAGTTATTTCTTTTTAGGAGCTTATTTTAATAATTATTCTCCTTTATTTGTACCCTCTTCTACAAACTTCTGATTTTTCATCTTTTTTTATTCTTCTCTCTATTTTATTCTATTATATCCTATATTTCCCTGCTTTTTACTTTCTGACACATTTTAACTACTTTATATTCTTCACTTAATTTTACTACTTCTACTGTAATATTGTCTGTAGTGTTTTTGTCTTATTATTTTAAAAGAATATTCTCCTCTTTACTCTTTAATAATATGTTTATTAAATCTTCTGACAACTATAAAAGAACATGCTCCTCTTCTCTCTTACCTAAGACATTAAGTCTTCTAACAATAGATCTTAATAATAAACTTTATAATTAGGATCACTGTCTAGCTGCATATCTCTTTTGTGACTCCTCCCTGCTATTCTTTCCTAGCTCTTAAGACTTCACACTTCTCCTCCAAGTTAAAACCCATCTCTTCCTATCATCTTACAACACGTCTGGTTGTCATTCTAGCTCAGATGTCACTCATTGTAAAATTTTTGACTATCCTGCTTGTTTAAGAGGGGGCCTTCCAGTATATGTAAAGAATCATGTATCCACAGGGTCATTCCATTTGACTGCACACCTTATTTTAGATGCCACTCAAATTTTCATTTGTCTTCTTCTATTTTAAGTGTTTTACCTTATGCAGTGCATTCTTTTGCTTCCTACTATGTCCTTCAATTTCTGTCTAGCTATTTTCTCACAATGTAAATATACTACCCTCACGTTACCTCTCCCAATCTTTAAATTACTCCTTCTGTTTATTCCTTCATTTATATATTCTTATATATGCATTCCTTTTACTGTTGCATTTATCCAGTAGAATAAATATGCTCATTCACTTCCTGTTTACTATCACTTCAAAAAATACACCTGAAGACCTTATTTATGTTTCCTGAACCCCTCTTTGACACCTTGTTTTTGTGTGTATGCCCCCAGGGAGGAATATGTTTTTATCTAATACTACTTTGTGAAAACTGATGATGTCCTTAAACATTGGGCATTTTTAGAAACTCTATAGCATCTATGACTTCTGTAAAATCATCAACAACTTAACAAACACTGGAATATATAATGCATGCACCTGCAGATACATATTTTCAAAACACTTTCATTCACTTTGTATAAATGAAGCATATCTATTCCAGGGAAAATGTATTTGTTGAACTTTCAATACATAAGCATTTAGTTTTGTTAAAATAACGTAAATACATTGGACACAAAACTTGCACTCGCTAATCCAAAAAAGTATATTTTATATTGTCCAAAATGTTAAAAAACACTAACTTGAAATAGATTGTGCTTTCTAGCCCTATTTCTATTGCTGCTAGGAAAAACAAATTTGCCTCAGGAGCAAGAAAACACTCATGGTCCATTCTGTTAAGGCAAGATTGAATATATCTAAATCCAATTATTTATCTGAATTATTTTCTGCCATTTGGACAATAGCCCATAGTTTACAAGTCAGTGTCAGTGACTTATCTGGTAACTTACTTGCCTTTGGTACTGAAAGATTCAAAGGCAGTAGTCTCTAATCCCACTCCAAGTCACTGGAGTGGGACTGTCAGATTGAAGACACTGCTGTGCAGCATTAGAGTTGATATATGGAAAACTGCACTCCTAAGTGTGCTGTCTTACAAATGAGATGTTAAACCAAAGTCCCATCTGTATGAGTTGCTGGTAGCTCAGGTGGACGTAAAAGACCCCATATCATCTATAAAAAGAGAAATATATACACAAATTAACTTATTTACATTATTCACACACCACTAAATACACTTACATAACTAATAACAATCAGTTTTACCTATCATTACTTCCCAATTCTTGTTGAAAATATTTGTTAAATGTTTCAGCCAAATCTCACACCTTTATTGATCAAAACTTCTTTCATTCTTGCATTCCAACTATTCCATAGAATATCAAAATACACAACTATTATAGTTATCAATATTTTTCTTATTATTCCATAACATCCATATGATATCATTTCATGTTTATATCTTCCATCTTTTATACCAGTCAAAACTCCTTTTTTAGTAATCTTTATCCATAATGTAAAACTATTAGGTTTAGCACTAATAAAAACATAAAACCACAAAACATAAATATATAATATATATATTATATATTATATACATAAAATAAAAAAAAAAATAGATATATATAGATATAAAAAAAAAATAAAAAAATATATATAATATATATATAAACATTAAATTTTTTGAGAAATATATACCTAATGTACCCTGTCATCATTAATATTCTTTAACCTCCTTGATTTAAGTATGGGGGATGGAATGGAACCTTCCATTCAAGCCTATCTGATCAGCAGCCCTAAACTTAATTATCCAGTGTATCTCTGTTGATAGAGGTTCAGTTGACCATCCCCGGCCAGCACAAATGGTGGGGGTTGGGGTGTAGGTCCTTGTGGATCTTAGACCTTGAATTGGAATTGGAATCAATCAGGGGACATATAAATATAAAAAAAAAAGGCCCCTGATGGTTGGTTCCTATTCAGTCAATCCAGAGTGTGGTGGATAGTATAGAGATAATGGTAGCAACCTCACAATTGGTAAGAGAGAGTAGAACCCTCATCATCAGCCAACATTTGTGACATATCATGACTGTACCTGTCTGCATTAATTGGGTTTATGTCTCCTATTTCTACTTGTAACCCCACTCTGATTCCTCTTGTAAATATCATCTTCCACCATGTTGTGAGTGGATCAAATCTCTCATACAGGATCAAAACTATCAAATCAAAACCATCGTTGACTCTGTTATGTGCTGGATTGTCTGTCTGACTCCGAACCAGTTCTTGTGATACCAGGGTGTGTATTGTCCCTAATGTTAGTGTGAAAATCTACACTAACAACAAAGGATCTCTAGGATCTCTAGTAGGAAAAGAACAATCAACAACATTATCGACATCAACACAACACCCAGTTAGTCATTCACATTCTTGACAGGATTATCATCCATATCATTAACAGTTACAACTTCAACAGTTGAAGCACTCCCATTCCCTTCTAGTATGTGTATTGTTGTCCGTTGAATTATTTCTGGGCCAGGTGAAGATATTGCCGTTAATGTTCTTAGCTCTAATGTCTTCCCTAAGTTTCTTCTCTTTCAGAAGAAAAAAAGTATTCATAGCTTCTATATAATTGAGGCTTACCTCAATGTTGAGCTGTTGCCAATCAAATAGCAGCTCAATTATATACAGATCCCATCTATTATGATCAGCCATTTTTCCCACTGAGAATAACAGAGATGTTGGTCATGTCCCAGATCTAGAGATCCTGACCCTGCATGGACATTTTTCTAAAGGACCCTATCATCTATCGTCTGACCAGTGATCTGAACAACAAAGAGGTTACTTTACAAAGAACCTTAAAAACTTAACCTTATACAGTACACCTCTTCCATAGGCCTTTCACCCCACCCCTCCAATAGGTGCTCCACCTTGCCCCATATTTTTTCTGCAATACTGCATTTTCTACATTTGCATATTTTTCCATGTCCATCCACATCTGTGTGTAAGGTAGCTGACTAAAGGTAGGATGTGGTCTATAAGGATGTGTATCTTCAAGGATGGCCTACTATCTTGGGCACTACTACATGGTAACCAACCGAAAGTACTGAGGAGCAGGATCATATTACATATAAAGACAAGGAAAGGAAAGCCCTCTACAGCACAATTCAAGACACACTGAAGGATGAGGGGTCAGCAAGTTCAGGTTCAGGGCATGGAACAGATCTCAAGGATACAGAGGAGAGGGAATTACACCGATACAGGAGGACCAGAGAGATACACTGATAATTAATCAGATACTCAGAAATTCATGGTTTGGTGAAGAATGGTCCAACATGTCCCATACTTAAATCATGAAGTTAAAATTAAAAAGATGACATGACAGTTATTAGGGTATACTTATCTTCAAAATTTTTATATGTATATATATATGTATATTATTTTTTTTTTTTTTTTTATATCTTTATTATCATGAACTTTACTTTTATTTGTATATTATATAATGTATATATAATATATTTATATATTTATTCCCATGTGGTTTGGTTTTATGCTACACCTTTACTTAAAGTGTTGATAGTTTTGCTTTTAAATGTTTAAAATGACCCAAGATGTGATGTGTTTTTTGTTATCAAAGGTGATGAAGCTATATTGCTAAAAAGCAAACTTTAATAAAAAATTAAATTTTCCTTTGCAAGATTGACTGCTATTTTTTTTCTTTACACTCATTACATCTCGTGGTTTTGGGAGCATAAACTATTGGTACCCTCCATTGCATCCATAATGTGTTTACACTTTCACAACCTGTCCTGTGGTTTCTAGCTCATTACAAAACAATCATAATGTTTGAGACCAAATTTTATAACTTATATACTCTTTCACAATTATTTTATATATTCCTAAACTTCATAAAAATCTTGGCATTCTACTACCTTTTTAAATCTATTTTTTTCTCTGTTTAGTAGCTTTAATAATATTATTAACTATTCACACTGAAGGAATATTGCAATACCATCTCCTCACAATATCTTTATCCCACTTTCTTCATCTTACTTTTAATTTTTTGTCTCTAAATTTCATAACCATATTTTCCTCTGGTATCCCATCATCTCTCGTTTTCACTATTTCTTTTTCTTTTTCTTTTTTTTTGCAATTAATCCAGTCTACATATTTATCTTCTACAATCTTTATCACCACTTCTCCCTTTATTTATTAAAACTTTAAATAAACTCATACAGGCAGCATAAACCACTACATTTATTAAACTTAAGCCCCAATCTTCTTCATTCTTCTACAAAACCCCTTCTTTAACTGTGTTTAACCTTGAACCAAAAACAAAAAACAGGGATTTTATTTTTTTTCTTTACTAGATGATAACATAAATGCATTAGTTAAATAGCTAATTTTCCCATAATAACCACATTTATCAAGTACATCTTTTTCTTATATGATAACCTAAATGCTTTCCATAAATTTCTATATCCTTAATTTAAATAATTAAACTATCCCATTCTTTTTTCATTATTTCCTTGTTCCCAAATTGTATATTCCTAAAAGACTTACATCATCTTTATAAAAAGGACACCATCCTATATTAACCTCCTCTCCTAACCCCTACTCCTTTCCATATTTAGTAATAAACCAAGATCTACTAACCATCTAATAACATATCTCAACAACTCTTCCACCCATAATGTATTCCTAGCTATAATATCATCAGCATAAGATATTTAACTTGGAATACCCACACAACTTCCAAATACTGATCACCCATAATTTCTTTTAACATCTTTGACCATATAGCATTCTTAGCCAATGAAAATAATACCCCACTAACTGGACATCCCTGTTTCACCACTCTTTTCAAGAAAATCTCAGAACTAAGGTGTCCATTAATTAAAAGCCTCACTTTACTGTATCAATATATATATATATATATATATATATATATATATATATATATATATAATGTATATATATATATATATATATATATATATATATATATATATATACACACACACACACACAAAGATACTACGCACACATATATATGTGTGTGTGTGTGTCTGTGTGTGTGTGTGTGTGTGTGTGTGTGTGTGTGTGTGTGTGTGTGTGTGTGTGTGTGTGTGTGTGTGTGTGTGTGTGTGTGTGTGTGTGTGTACACATTAATAAACTTAATATTTTACCTTTTAATCTATATTGCTTTAGAATGCTCCATAAACACTCATGTTCAACATAATCAGATTCCTTTCTCACTCCACCTACAATCACACATCATTTTTACCAAACATAACCTCATCCAAAATTCCCTTTAGTAAAACTAATAAATCATGACTATACCTTCCTTTCATGCTATGAATGCATAATTATAAACATGTTCTAATCTGCATTATTTAACATTATAGGTCTCCAGTTTTAAATGTGGCACATCTTCCCTTTTTTCAAATAAATTGTATAATTCCTTCACAAATGTCTTCTTTAGTTACACCATTTACTAACCATTCATCATATACTTTTAAAAGTAACTTTTTCTAACATACTTTGTAGATGTGTATACATCAAAATCCATACCAACTATACCAGACACCAATTCTTCCCTTACTTTCGCTAAAACCATATCTAATTGCAATAAATACTCTTCTCTAAATCTCTTATTCCCTTATCAGGAAACTTTTTAACTTCCTGTCAGACATTTTTCACATTTTTTTCATACACATCTCCCACAGAACTTTCCATAATATCCAGACTCTCTTCTTATTTAAACTTAATAATACAATTTTTATTCATAATTCCCTCATAATACCCACCTCATTCTTCACTATGTTAGCCAAATAAGAAGATACCTCTTCTTTCTTACCTTTCAAAAATATCCCTGCCTTTTTCTTTGATAAAATAAACTTTTCACCTCCAGAATGCTCATCATATCTTTATGCACCATATTATAACATTCTTAATCAATTTCCTCTTCTCTGATTCTATTTCTAGAAAAGCCCTTTTATATTTTTCTTTAAAGATCACCCACTACTCAGTTCATGAAGTGTAAAACTTCCTCATCAAATAGTGATCTTCCCAAAGCTGATTTGTTTGCTTTTGTAAATCTTACTGATTTATGTTATTTAGACATGTCCTCTTTAACCATTTCCCTTCCATTATAAACTCTATATTCATACTACAATCCATCTAAATGGCTCTATGTTCTGAAAATCCATTTATCATAACACATCCAGCCACTTTAAAAACATTTTCTGTTAAGAGAATTTCTCTTATAGGTCCATGCACTTTTAAATCAAACCTCATAACTTCTTTTAATTTCCTAGTATCCATCCCAGCCTTTTTATTTCCCTTCCTAACACTACATTTCAAGCCCCCCATTATAATATTTCTCATATTAACCTTTAAATATGGTTTGAAATTATCAAACAGATCCTCTCTTTTCCTCAAACTAAATTCCAGTACGCTTCCTTGAATCTGTCATCTAGGGAGGATTGCAAGAATGTGAAGTAGTAGGGAATATTTTAATACAGCATAAATAATGTGAAATTGCATTTATTTAACTTTTTTGAAGTGCAAGACATAAAAATGTTAAAAAAAGAAATTCTCGTGTTATAAGGAATTTGCTATAGTATTAGGAATTCTGATATGTTGTGTGATATAATGTGATATAGCAGAATATGGTACAGGTGGGTAAATAAAGAACATTGTGCTATATAAAAGTTTGATTCAGCATAGCTGAAATGAGGATAAGGGTAAAACCAAAAAGATTAGAAGCACTCCTATATCTGATCAGTGTTTATATGTACAAATCTCATATTTTCTTCAACGCAGTTCACTGCAATGGGGGGATTTTGTTCTTTCCTAAGATGGAGTTACACTACAGTTGATTAAATAACTACAAAGTGCAAGGAACATATACTCGTCATGAAAGTGAATGGTTGGGTTTTCTTTCCACCCTTTATTTTTTCTAAGTGCCATTTCATAAATGTGTTTTGTTATGGAATGGCATTTGAAAATGACACATTTGATTAACCGTGTTATATCCCATTAAAAAGGAATGAGAGTTCCACAAATGTCAATTATTTTGCTAGGCAATTTGCTTTAATTATAATTTTTCTTGATGCATTTGAATTTTTTAACTTAATTCATAATTTTACTGAGCCTATCACATGAATGTCAGGTACCCTACATGGTAAAGGTCATTGTCATTTTGGTAATGTGTTTTACTAAAATTAATCTGCCTATAGTTAATAATTACTTTTTTATTTGACATTTGTTTACCAGGAAAGTCTGACTAGGCCAGAAAGTTCCCATTTTCAGTGAAGGCCAAGGGAAATTACAGTCTCTCAAAAATCAAATACAGATATTTTAAATCACAAAGTATCATGTTACACTACAAAACATCAAGTACAGATGCTTTAAATTCTAAAGTATCATGTTACACTACAAACATCAAGTACAGATGCTTTAAATTCTAAAGTATCATGTTACAGTACAAAACATCAAGTATAGATACTTTAAATTATAAAGTATCATGTTACAGTACAAAATATCAAGTACAGATGCTTTAAATTATAAAGTATCATGTTACACTACAAAACATCAAGTACAGATGTTTTAAATTATAAAGTATCATGTTACACTACAAAACATCAAGTACAGATGCTTTAAATTCTAAAGTATCATGTTACAGTACAAAACATCAAAATTATAAAGTATCATGTTACACTACAAAACATCAAGTACAGATGCTTTAAATTCTAAAGTATCATGTTACACTACAAACATCAAGTACAGATGCTTTAAATTCTAAAGTATCATGTTACAGTACAAAACATCAAGTATAGATACTTTAAATTATAAAGTATCATGTTACAGTACAAAACATCAAGTACAGATGCTTTAAATTATAAAGTATCATGTTACACTACAAAACATCAAGTACAGATGTTTTAAATTATAAAGTATCATGTTACACTACAAACATCAAGTACAGATGCTTTAAATTATAAAGTATCATGTTACACCGCAAAACATGAGTGAAAAAATACTGTAATGAAAAAGCATGGAAAATATGTTTCTTCGTAGAGTGCAATAAAAAACAATAACATGAGTTGGAGAAAATATGTGAGAAAAAACTCATTAGTTATATTATTTTTATGTAGATTTAGTATGCAATACATGAGACCTGAAACAATTTGAATAAGATATTTAAGGAGATATTAGAGATTATGTGATTAGAAACTGTGAGAGGAAATTGAGTGACGTCTTAGTATGAGAGATGGTGTTCATAATATTGTTATAGAAGGAAGATGGATGGAGAGAAAAGGAGATTATTAGAAAAGTACAGGGTAGTGTGCCTTCAGGTAGCTTATGTGAGTAGGGAGGAAAGAGAATGAGGTAGAGCAAAGCTCTGCAAAGATGAAGTTGATAAGGTAAAGTAGTGGAAAAACAAAAAGGAGTGGAGTAGAAGGCTGGAAAGGGTTGTGAAGTGTGATTTAGGTTGATGGGGAGTGCATGCAGTATAGTGAGTAAGTTCAGTCAGGATTGGCACAGGAACATGTCCAATAGTTTGTAAAGTATTCTTTTAGAGAGCATTCAAAAGTGGGTAAGATAGAAATAGTTCTGGTGGTTAGAGGTAAGGAGTTCCATTTTTTGCTATTGAGCATGAGTATAGGCTTTTTCCAGGGCATTTATCTGATTTATGTATGGTGAGAAATTGTTTGCCTTCTGATCTGAGAGTTCTTTTAGGGAAATATATGTTGATTAAAGGGGTAAGAGATGAGAGAGTTAAGGTGTTTGAAGAGCAGATAATGGTCGAGTCATCTGCATATTGAACCCAGGTGCCTTCACAAAAAGATGAACATAGGTTGTTCATACAAATACTGAATAGTAAAGGGCCAAGGATGGATCCTTGTGGGACACCTGTGGAAGTGGGAATGAATGCAGAGATGGATCTTTGTCAATTTACAACATGTTACTTGTTGAAAAGGTAGCTGAAGAACCATTGAATAGATGGAGAAGATAGACCCAGGGTGGAAACCTGACTGAGGAGTTTACTGTGAGAGACCATGTAAACAGCATTTGCTAAATCTAGAGATACTGCAGATACAAGTTTATTAAAGCTGTGAGCTTTATTGACAGTGTCTATAAATTATAGTAATGCAGTGGAGGTGCTGTGGTCTGGCCAAATTCTGTGTTTTGTATTGATGATCAGCTTATTTTGTAACAGATAGTGTTGAAATTGTTGATGTATATATCTTTCAAGGATTTTATAGAGGGGGGTGGGATGTATGCTCTGCATAGGAAGTATTTATCTATGTATGCATGCATATATGTATGTATGTATGCATGTATTTATTATTTATTTATTTATTTGTTTGTTTGTTTCTTGACAGGGAGCATATACCACACTGCATTTTTCCTGATTTCAAATACAATCCAGAAAAATGCATATGAGTTATAGAGATGCATAGTGTTACAGTAAGATTATATATTTTCAAAGAATGGCATAAGTAAGAGAAGCAACTGTATCAGCCAAGCAATATAACATAAGAATACAAAACAAAGGGGGTGATACTTCAGTAAAGGCATTAATAAATGGGGTATCCTGCTCACAAATGGCACTGATTGCAGACAGCAATGTGATAAAAGGTGGCATAACATAACAGCATTGCATAGAAGGTCACAGCATAGATGACCAGGTCTATAGATCTACACAAAAGCAATATGGACATGCCCAAGAGGAGGAACATACTCTTGACACACATACTATTTAGCTTTATATATAGTGCACCACTGTGGTTTATAATCTGTCAGAAAGCACTCATCTGCCTGTGAAAAACAAAGGAACTGAAATAAGTTGAACTGACTCTAGACTGCTCATTACCTATAAACTTATTCAATAACTGGTCAAGCTTGTCCTGTGCCAATAACTTCTTTCTTCCCTACAGCCTGAGCTAAGGAACCACAGCCTAAAGAACAAGAACTATGGGCTCATGACCAAAAAAAGTCACGGAAGGCTATACCTTGTCCAGCACATCCACATTCCCGACCAGGATTTTAAGGACCAAGACTTCATTGTGCCACTAATTACCCTTACTGGTAAAGCAGCTTTAGGTGCGTTTACATGACTGAGAAAACTGGGGTACAGATACACATCAAGACTTTAATCGATTTAGTAAACAGGAAATGAAATGCTCAGCATGTCAGGCTCTGTGTTCCTTTCAATGCACTACTGGCACTGTGCCTCTGATGTTATAAAAATATAAGTAAAAGCAAAAAGATTTTGTTATAAAAAATGCTTTTTATACAGTCACTCTTAAAAAGTAAAAAATAAGGAAGAAGAGTGAAAACTTTGCAAAAGAAACGCAGTCAAGCTGATTTCAGGAAAGCATTCTAGGTTGGTATTGCTGATTGTGGTAATGAGGTAGCAGAAGAAGTATCAGGAATCAGGAAAAGCATCATCAAATGCCCCCCCCCCCCGCACCCACACAGCCTTGCTAATTCTATATATTCACTTCAAGATGGCACTACAGAGGGGAAAAGGGCATGTTCCCCAATCTCCAGTATACCACAATCTCTGTGCAACTCAGATGGAATTTATTATTTTGTCTGGTTTAGAATGAAGCAGAAATAAATGCTGAGTTTCAGCTATACTGTTATCTTCTGTATAGAAAGCTTTCATGCGAAAGCTTTAAAAATGTAAAGACACAAGCAGGTTAAATGCAGAGAGTGCAGCACTGTTTCTTTTCTTTGACTATTCAAATTGCACAAAATTATATAACTGTTGTTATTTATTGTGCATGTTCAGCACAGACCACCTTATTATTCTATTGCTAGGAATTAGTAACAGACATGCCACAGGGATTAATGATGTTCAGAAATCTCTGTATTTGGTAGTTTTGGCAAATTACTCAGAAATGCAGTATCACTACATAATCATTTTTTACTGCTGTTGTATCTTCCTCTAGGCAACCTGTACCTGAATCTTTGATGACAAGTTGCACATTCCTTTATATGCACGCAAATCAGTGCCAGAATATATTAGCAGGTGGATTAACATATAGCTCTCATAAAGCTGACAGCTATAGAATATTCCACAGCGCACACATTTCTTTCACTTTCTATGACTAAGAGAAGTGCTGACCTGAATCCAATCTGCAGAGAATGAGAATGGTTGTGGCAAAATGCAGTTCATTAGTCATCTGTTAGTGCTGCCTTAAATGCAGTTCATTAGTCATCTGTTAGTGCTGCCTTAAATGCAGTTCATTAGTCATGTTAGTGCTGCCTTACTATACCAATGAAATAAAGCCAGTATTCATCAACAGATCAGAAGAGTGTATATGTATAACACATGATGCAGAGGGAAGTCGAAACGGAGGTGGATAAAATGCATCTTTAAAAAAAAAAAAAAAATGTAGTCTGTATGTATTATGTATATTAAAGTAATTGAGTAATATTCCTATCATCATATAGTACTACTGTAAACAAATTAATGCCTTTTCAATAATGATATTACCATTATGTTTGTTTTTTTTATCTAATATCTAATGTATGCATTGTTGCCCACTGTGTCTGAGTTTCATTGTATTATTGTAATTGTTTTTAATTACTTTATTTTAATTTAATCTGTGGAGTTTCTCCCAGCCCACTGAAAATGGAAATTATCCAGCTGGACTAGCCCGGTCAACAAATGTAAAATAAAATAAATAAATAAATCTTATGTATGGCACAAGCGAGTCATTTTGACCCTAAATGTACATCTATACAAGTTGCTCTTTACAAGGAATTGTCATATGTTAACTATCAGTGCTAAAATATGCTAGATAGCATTTACTATCGTTTTTAGTCTCACATGCTTCCCTCCTGGCATTTTTCATCTTCAAGAAATATATCAACTATTTATTTGTTAAACACAGAAAAACATACAGCAAACAGATAAGTGCTAATAATCCATGATGCAATATCAAAGCCATAGATATGGACAGAAAAAAGATGTTGGTCTCGTGCTAGTTTTGAATTTACAGATGACCAAGTGCACCCCCATTCTTTTTTCAAAAGGAGAGGCAATACACATTTATCTTTGTAGAATGCCAAAATGGCACTAGCTGCGGACAGCAAAACCATTAAAAAAGACAAAGAGAAGAGAAAGTGCATTGCGAAATACGGTAGCATTACATGGTCAGTATCTGACATGACTCCTGACTTGCCTCATTTTTGAACAAAAAAGGCAGTCCCAGGGATTCAACAATGCCTACACTAAGTATACACTGTTCTGAGTGAACAGACAACACAGACATAACTCACACCTTCTTTCTCCTAATTTTAGTTTTCCTACTGAAATTCCTGTAGCTTTAAATATTGACAGGGATTCATAAAGATTACCACAAAGTCTAGACTACATGTGCACTTAGTACAATCATTCGGAGTGACTAGGGAGCACAAAAAACATGATAAGAATGTTCTTGAATACATATTGTGTTCAATTAGTAAACTCTTAGTGTAGGTTTTATGGAATTTGGCCAAGTCTCTTCTTGAAAACTTAAACCTAAAAAAATCGGACAATTTTTTTACAGTTAAACTGCTAGTATTCTTTATGCCAAAATATATGTGACAAATACAGCTAGAATTTTACTGTAAATGACTGCACAGGACATTTTCATGAAATAGTTGGTGTTTTAAAAAAAATAACAAATGCACTAAGGTGTGCACACATGACAGTAGGTGTTATTAAAGTAAAAATTATGAGGTGCAAATCATCACTTCTTATTACTGACTCAAATTTAAAAGACCCTGCAGGGCCGTTTAGACAATAGGCTTTCTGAGAATGATCTTCTAAAGTAATAAAACCCAATTGGTCACTCAGAGTTCCATTGGGCAAATTAATATATAAGGAGAGTGTGTTGAAAAATGAGTGTGCCTACTCACGACTGAAAATCAATGCACTCTGGGTGGGGGGCATTTCATTCTAGCACCAATTGTTCCCTCTGTCAAGAACCTGTCATGTACACACACACACACACACACACACACACACACACACACACACACACACACACACACACACACACACACACACGAACACACACCAGCCTTTTATTCATATAACAAAAATAAATTCAATCCACGGACATTCTTTTCATGGGTTGATTTTTATTTATTTATTTTGTCATTTGGAAAGTGTGTGTCTGTGGGTTGAGTGGTTGTATGGTTTTATGTGGGTGTGTTTGCGTGCATATACATGTAATATGTATCTGTGTTAATATATGAGTCTGTGTGTGTTGAGTGCTGTATAGGAATTATCTGCTCACTTGTTATATTGCTTTTATATTTTAGATGTAAAACACTTCTCTAATAATATTTGCCTATCCAATATGCAGAATGAGTAGTCTGTGTCAGGCCTTCTTTGGAGAGTATCTGTCTCTTGGGGGGAATCAATGACTGCACCCAATTTGCAGTCATCTGTGAACTTGGTCAGATAGAGGCTCTTGACATTAGATTTGACCTCACAGAAGTTGATGTCAAAGAGGAATGGCCCCAGCAGTGAGCCCTGAGGCACCCCACTAGTAACTGGCCTTTTTGTGGAGGTAGACTTCCCTAGTCTGACTTCTTGGGTCCTGTCTATAACCCAGCTGGCAATCCAGTGGGTGACATAAATGTTTATACCTAGTTTGCTGTGCTTTTGTACAATACCCAAGTGGGGTATTGTGTCAAATGCCTTGGCCAGTTGGAGGTAGGCAATATGCACCATTTTGCCCTCATCTATTGCTCTTGTTTACTTCTCGAAGAAGTCTAACAAACTAAGTATGCAAGAACTACCCTTCACAAACTCAAAGTGATTTAGGTCCAATGTTTGCAGGTTACATATGTCATAATTTAGGATATCCATGATTATTCTCTCCATAGCTTTGCATTTCAAGCTAGTTAAGCTTATAGGTCAGTAATTTCCCAGGTCCATGGTTGACCCACCCTTGTTCAGTCCTCCATTAATTTGGCATGAAACCTGTTTGGAGGCTGTGGCTAAACAGTGATTCTACTGGTTTCCAATAGTTTGTGTTTCATGCTCTTAAGAACTCACCCTGAGATATTATCAGGACCCATAGATGCAGTGTTCTTGACCTTGATTACCTGTTCTCCAGTCCCAGTTGGGGGAGTTATGAATGTGGGTATTTCCTGAGGAAGTATGTGGCCAAACAGGAGGATAAAATTGGAGCTGAATTTGTCTTCCAGGAGGTTTGCTATGTCTTTTGGCTCCATATAGGTGGCACCATTTACATTTAATTCAGTATGTTGTTGTGTATCATCTTAGAGGTTAAGGGCATAGATGAAGAAAGCTTTGTTAATGTCCTTGGCCTGGGAGGCTAATTTTACCTCACATTTGGCTTTGGTAGCCTTGATTAGTCCTCCAAATTACCTGTTTAGGTTGATAATGGATTTTTTTTTATCTCACTGGGATTGTACCTCCTAATTTTTGCCATTAATTTCTTCCTTTTGTTGGACAACCTATTGATGCTGGGATTCCATAAGTGTGGTTTGCCTTTTCAGTTAATCCTCCTATTAATCGATGTAGGTATAGATGTTCCGGTGTAGCTGTTAATATGATTATACAGGGTTTCTGTGAACAATTCTGCATTGGTTGAGGTATTCTTCGGGTTTGGGGCCAACTTTAAAGTTTGCCAGAGTGTCAATTAATATTAGGAAGCTTGGCCTATAATAATTCCTGAAAGTACCACGGTCAGCCAGTGTCCCTGGTTTTTCATTTACTTAAATTGATTAAGGAGATTTTCTGTGAATAACCATGAAGTGAATTTTTGGATTAAATACTAGCTGGAAGGAAATATGCCAGTCTACCACATTAGCAAACAGAGCCAAGGCAATGAGTTGCTCTATCCTGTAGTCCAGGGTTTGATTCTCTCCAGGTCACTTACGTATCCTAATATGTCCCCAGGTTGTCAGTGGAAAGAAGAACTTGTAATTTGTAAGATGCAAATAATGGTTTGCTAATAAGGGTAATGCTAACCTGTAAAGGTAGCCAGCGATGGTTCTTCTCAAGAACTGAATCCAGTTTTGGAGACCATGAAGTAGGATGAATGCTGATCTGATAAAGGCAGGAGAGAGAAATTTATAAAAGAGGTCTAGATACCATTTTTTTTGGAAATGACTCAGAAAATGCACATGTATTCAGTGAAGGACAGAAGTGTGTGGGGGTATGAAAAAGGTATGCCATTCAAGCAGGCTGGAACTACACACAAAGCTCTATAACAGCTCATCTACAGCATGACAATTTCAAAGGGTCTCTTTCTATGAGTAGAAGACTGAGGGATGTTTTCAACTAATTCCAAGAGGTTAACACATTTCAGAGTACAACAAAATGAGGTGGAATGTGGGATACAGCTAAGTAGTAATGTAAGAAAGTGTTGTTTTTTTTTGTCTGTTTTGGGGGCAATAGGAGAAGGTATTACACAGGTTTAACTAGTCTCCATTATGTACAAAAATGGCAACAAGGAAAGTCAGGAAATGATTATGTGAACTGCATTTATTTGTTTATGTTTATGTACTGATATTTCTTAACCTGGGTGGATCACTGACTTCAGTGGGCCATTTTCAGGTTCAGCCCAAAATTACACACCAACAAACTGAGGCAAGAATCATTCATTGATGATACTTTAAAAAATTATTCAATAATTACTCATTGGTGAGACCAATATATAAAAGTGAAACACTACTCCAATTTACAATGCATACATTTCCTGAATAGGAAATCTGGATTGCAAGGATATGAAGCTGAACATTTAAGAATAGAGGGACTTCTTCTCATTGGTGTTGTGTGCTATGAGTATTGTTCATGCAGTGAGATTTGGTCTACTAAAATGTTCTGAAAAGAAAATCGGGGGTTTTAAAGGAATGCAAAAGATTAAATTGCCATTAAAGTACTTGCACATGTTTGCAGACCGCTTTTTGAACCTTTAGGATTATTTTGGCCAATGCAGCCAGCTCCCTTAAATGAGACAGCATATTGTTTTAAACTATTTTAGGACAATATGACATTTAAGAAAAGCAACTAACATTAATAATCATCTTTCTAGTTTTATGGAAGATATTGGTTCCAAAATCTTTCAGCATTTTAATAAGGGCATGCCTCCTTCATATTAATTATATTCCATGTTATTTTTGTTAAATGAGGTTTGGTAAAAATCATTTTTTTTCCCAGGGCCATCTTCAGAGAGGTTTAGATAAATATAATAGTGGGATGAAAGGGTTAAATGGGAATGATGGATGATTGGGAGGAAATGAGGTAAGGGCAAGAAGGGGCTTAAGGGGCTTATGCAAGTATAACTGGGTAAGTAATCACATTTTGGTATGAACTTGCTACTCCAGGTAACACATCCATGATGACCTGTAGGTACTCTGGTGCAGGTAGGCTTTGAACTGTTTTCGGTTGGTAGGTAAGTTTTTTTTTCTTGTCACTTTGTTTGGGGTTTGTGGATCATGGCTGATTTTTGGTTGTGGATGCATGGTTTGCAGTTGGTGTTTATGAATGTGAGTTTCGTGCTTGCATTTGCTGGTTGGAGGGGAGATTTGGTGTGGAGTGGTATTGCAGTCTTTCTTGGTGTCTCTGGTGTGGTCCACTCATTGTTGACTTTTGGACTGGGCTTTGGTAGTAGGGTGAGGCCTTTCAGACAGGGTAATTCCGGTGACTGAAATGTTTGGAGTACAGCTGAGGCTTCAACTTGTGTAGCTGAAATGAGGTTGCATTACCAGGACTTGCATCAGTGATTGCTTTCCTGTCTCAATTGTATGAGCAAGGTAAGTGTCACATTATCGTGAGTGGTTGGATTGTTTCTTTTGGTGAGGAGTTTCATTTTCTTACGCTTTCAATTGGGTTTGGGTTTCACTGGTGTGGTGTGACGGATCCACGCAGTCTACCAGTTTTTGTTATGCCTCAAGCCACATATCACTGTGTATGTTTAATTATTGCTAGATTGATTATTGCTAGATCTGACATTATATGCTGCTAATATTGTAACAGTACAATATGCTTAAGAGGAGGCCTTGCTCACTGATTACTGGTATTACTGAACTTTTGTTAACCTATAAGTTGTTTATCAGCTTAAATATGTCATTAGTTGAACCTGTTGACCCTGTTGTTTGTTCAAGACTATAAAAAGCTCAAAGGCTAAAATGGAAATCATCATCATCATCCAAATTTGATCACAGCACCAGCCTGAACTGAGCTTAGAGCCCTTTTGTCAGTGTCGGCATTGCCTTGACTGAACAGATAGCTGCACTGGATAGGATTGAAGTCTCCCTATCAGTGGCAAAGATGATTTTGTTTATGCATATGCTTGTAAGTACATGATCTATTAGTTTTTCTGTTTGTTTAGTAAGTTTTTGTTTAATAAATTGTTAAGTTTGAGCCTTGGTGTCTTGCGTCATTTCTAATCCTGTATTAACCTCAGACTTTAAAGTAACGGACTAGTTCATTTGGCGCAGCGAGCAGGGTCTGAGATTTACAGTGGAAATGTCACAACAACAACCAATGTTTTTGCCTTTAATACATATAGGCATAGGTAAGAAGGATGCTGTGTCAGGCACCCCAAATAAGTTGGGCATTGTTACTATGAAGCCAGCATTATTTGGGAAGTGGGATCCTCTTGCTAAGGTATTAAGTCAAGTTTCACCCCCTCCTTCCCCAAAACCTTTGCAAGAAAGACCTAAGGCAAACCCTGATAGACTAGCTAGAGCTTTATCAGAGCTAAAATTGGATGATAAGTGGAAAAAGGTGAAGGAAGGGGTGGGAGCAGCTGGATGGCTGTTCTTTGAGGCAATTCAGGAATTAGATAGAGATGTAGAGAAACTAAAAGAAAAACTCCTAGAATTAGAAGAGCAATGTAAAGAACACACACATGCACACAGATTGGATAGAGATGCCTTGGAGAAGGCAAATATGGCATTTGTTAAAGTAGGAGAGGAAGCTGAACACTGGAAATCTAATTCAGTGACTCTAGCTACTCAAATAATTCAACAGCGTAAACAACGAAATGGGAGAAAACTACGCCATCCGCCCTCAAGGCCCCGGGTTCGTGCTTTGCTGTGTAAGGCAGAGTTTGACCCCGAAAAGTGGGAAGGTGATCTCCCCTCGACTGATGAGGGTGATAGTGATTTTGAAATAGTAAATTCCCATCAGTGGAGGCACGTCCAGTTATTGAGAAAAAGGGACAGTACACTGGGGGGGGGCACCACAACAATGGGTTAAGGTGCGGAGTTATACCCAAGCTGAATTATTAAATGCAATCCAAATCTATAAGCAAAAGCCAGGGGAAACTGTTTTAGCATGGTTTCTTTGGGTTTGGGACAAAGGAGGAGAAGCAGTGTCTCTAAATGCTGAAGAGATGCACCAATGTGCTTGTTTGGTGTTCCACCCACATTTAAAGCAAATAGTAAACAATGTGAACCATGATGATCCCCAGGTGAATATACTGGTGGTGTGGTTAGCCTCGGCTTTCTGAGCTACTTGGCCTGATGCTACAGCAGTAGCTGATGAACATAAGCCTTGGAAAACAATAGCAGAGGTAATACAACAGTTAAGAGAAATGGCTATTTTGGCTACCATTTATTCATTGGAATTAAGGAATGGGGCATTAGTGCTTCTGAAAGGACCAGATGCACAAATTATGACCAGCAATATGAGGAGTAAATTGATCAGAAATGCACCACAGTGGTGGAAAGGGCAGCTGATGGCTGCCCTGGCAGGCTGTGTAGTCAGCAGATATGGGATGTAATAGCCACTCTAAATCAAATGGCAGAACTAGTGGAAGAAAAAGAACAGAGAAGAGCTAGAAAGGCAAATGCAGAGAAATCAAAAGATAAATCTGGTGAAAAAGTTACAAGAAAACAAATGTTTCTGGATTTATTAAGGTGGGGGTAGATGTTGTGGAAATAAATGGGATAGCTACTGAGGAATTATATAAAAAGTGGAAGCAAAAACAAAAGGAGAAAGGATCAAGCTCTGTGGGTAAAAAGCAAACCCCTACAAAAAGTCCAACCAGAAGAACCACTGAAGGGAAGGTAGGGTGGAATCAATTATATCCTGACATCCCTACTGATGAGGAGCTAGCACAGTGGCAAAAGGGGGAATTTAGTGATGAGAGAGATTGGGGAGAAAAGGAATGGAGAACCCCAGTTGAAAAAACAGAGACAAATTGACTAGTAGGCGGGTCCCCAGTAGCTAGGGGTACAGTAAGAGCAATTACACCTGGGGACTGATGCCCTTACATACCCCTTACCATTTTTTGGAGGGGAGGGCCACAACATGTGATGGCTTTCGTAGACACAGGATCAGAAATAACCATTTTTGCAGGCAACCCCCATAAATTTCGTGGACAATATGTAGAGATTAATGGTTATGGAGGGGCAAAAACACTAGGTACCAAAACCAAGGTTAAGATAACTTTTGGGGATGGTATTCCTATTTTCATTGAAGCAGTAATAGCTCCAGTACCTGAGCACATTTTAGGAATAGATGTGTTAAAGTGTAGAACTTTGGAAACCACTGTAGGGCCATTTAGGTTTGGAGTGCAGCATTGTTTAGTCAACGCAGTTAAGGCTGTAGTCCGAGGCAATGCTAAGTGGGAACCGCTTTATATTCCCACACCGAAAACAATAGTAAACATCAAACAATATCGTATCCCAGGTGGGCAGGCTGAGATCACTGAGACAATCCAAGAACTGCTTTGGGTTGGCATACTTGAGCCAACAGTGAGTCCATTTAACAGTCCGGTATGGCAAGTAAAGAAACCTGATGGATCATGGTGAATGACTGTAGATTATCATGGTCTGAACAAGGTGGCCCCACCCTTAGTGGCAGCTGTTCTAAACATTGTTACGATCGTGGAAAGATTGTCTTCATCTGCTGCACCATATTATGCAGTTTTGGACTTAGCAAATGCCTTCTTCTCCATTCCAATAGCAGAAGAAAGCAGAGCCCAATTTGCTTTTACCTGGGAGGGGAGGCAGTATACCTTCCAAGTGTTACCACAGGGATATCTGCACAGCCCTACCTTGTGTCATGGACTAGTGGCTAGAGACCTAGCCAAGTTACAGCTGGACAAAGTGACTATTTTCCATTACATTGATGACATACTGATTACTGGAGAAAAATCTGATGTAGATATCATACTAAAAACTGTAATTCAGCACTTTCAGAACAGAGGGTGGGCTATAAATGAGAATAAAACACAACAAGGGACATCAGTAAAATTCCTTGGTATGATTTGGAATGGAGCAAAAAGGGAAGTTTCTGCAGCAGCACTAGAGAGTATTCAGAAAATTGCAGTCCAAAAATGAAACAGCAGGCACAGGCCTTCTTGGGAGCTATGGGCTTTTGGAGAGCATTTGTACCTCACCTTGGACTGATTTTGTGACCCATTCACTATGTAACAAGGAAAAAATGTGACTTTCAGTGGGGTCCCAAGCAGCAAATGGCTTTCGAAGAAGCAAAAAAGGCCCTACAGCAGAGTGTGGGGCTGGGCCCAGTTGATCCACAGCAACCTTTTATCCTTGAAGCAACAGTTGCCAATAATGTTATGTCTTGGGGGCTGTGGCAGAAGGATGACACTGGGAAAAAGAGACCCTTGGGATTTTGGTCCAAATCCCTGACTGGAGCGCAGGTGAGATATAGCCCCCTTGAGCAGCATGTGCTAGCAGTGTACACAACATTGATTCATGTGGAAGGAATAACTAAATGATGCGCATCAAACAGTGATTAAAATGATTAAAGACAAAGGTACCATTGTAAAAATTGCAAATGAAATACAGGATATAACTGTTTCACATTGGTATGATATTTTTATGTGGTCATCTAAGGCTTCAGCGTGGTTTAATTTGTTATTGCATCCTTTGCTTTTGACCACAATAGTTTCAGTGTTATTTTGCTTAATATCATGCTGCATTTACTGTAAAGTGATGAGAAGGTACAAATTGATGTTGTCAGTTTTAACTCTTATAAGGGATACACAGCGTACGTTGCTCGATGCAAGGGGTGGCATGTGACGGATCCACACAGTCTACCAGTTTTTGTTATGCCTCGAGCCACATATCACTGTGTATGTTTAATTATTGCTAGATTGATTATTGCTAGATCTAACATGCCACTACCTCACTATATGCTGCTAATATTGTAACAATACAATATGCTTAAGAGCAGGCCTTGCTCACTGATTACTGGTATTACTGAACTTTTGTTAACCTATAAGTTGTTTATCAGCTTAAAAAATGTTTACCAGAATATGGGGATTTCAAGGAGGAACTATATCACAAGTTTGTGAGGTAACTGTTCTTTGAATAAGGGAAGTAAGGCACAAGACCAGACATTACGAGACTTGTTTACAACTTAGGAAATGATCTGTAATTTTCTAAATTATTCCATCAACTCATGATGATCTTGTAATGTCATATTTTCTACAATATTCCATCAACTCATGATGAGCTTGTGATCAATATGTCATTAGTTGAACCTGTTGACCTTGTTGTTTGTTCAAGACTATTAAAAACTCAAAGGCTAAAATGGAAATCATCATCAACACCCGGATTTGATCACAGCACCAGCCTGAACTGAGCTTAGAGCCATTTTGCCAGTGTCGGCCTTGCCTTGACTGAACAGATAGCTGCAGTGGATAGGATTGAAGTCTTCCTATCAGTGGCAAAGATGATTTTGTTTATGCATATGCTTGTAAGTACATGCTCTATTAGTTTTTCTGTTTATTTAGTAAGCTTTTGTTTAATAAATTGTTAAGTTTGAGCCTTGGTGTCTTGCGTCATTTCTAATCCTGTATTAACCTCAGACTTTAAAGTAACGGACTAGTTCATGTGGGCAGTTTACCGTGCCCATTTTATGAGGTACTTTTCTCAGCTGAAGCTGGGAGTGGTTTTCTCAGGCTCTGAGTGAGTTGGTTTGATGGTTGTCAACACGCATGCTCTGTGGCACCGATGGTCAGAAGAGTGAGACCGTCATATCTCTCAGCTGTCCAGATTTCTACAGAGTGTCCAGATTTTGACTTGTATTTTGGTCAATTCCTCATTGAAGTTTGTGTTTTTTGAGGACTAAAGTCAATAAATGACAGACATTCAGTTTCAGCCTTCAAAGTGTATGGGGATACTTGTTGCTGGGGTTGCCTTCCTGTTGCTCTGTTGCCTTTTAAATATTTGCAATATTTAAATGTGTCCTTATTTTTTGGCCTTTATCCCCTCATTTTGTAAGGCCTTGTCTGGATTTCTTGCTCTAAGAGGTTGAGAAGTATGGTGGCTGTACTTTTGGACTGTGCAGCTGGTGCAGGAGGTTAGGGTTTTGACTCATGTGTTGGCCTGTTGGTCATGGAGTTGTGCCTTTTTAGCAGAGCATTGGCGGGTCTGGGAAGACTGAGGTTGGGATGTGCAGCAGGTGGTTGGGAGGGAGGACTTTTTGGTTCTGGTGCGTTACTGCATGGGTGTGCCCTGTGTCTTCTTATCACGGATGTAGGAGAAAATGATAGTGATGGTGATCGCATGTGTACTCTATCTTTTCTGAGTGAAGGGTCCCTCTGACACCTCATTGTCGATGACTTTGTCTTGACTGAGTTTGGAGCCATGCCTCTCAGCTGTTGAGGTTTTCATGGAGTGTCCAGATATTTGGTTCATGTTTTGGTTTGTTCCCCATGGGATGTGTGGTTTTCTGGCAGATCACAGTGATGGTCTGAGGTTTGCAGTCACTGGGTGGTGACATGTTTTTGGGTTTCGGACTTCGAATCCAGTAGATAGTGTGTGTTGAAATGGGCACTGTTGCTCTGGCAGCTTGGCAACTTTCTAGGTTTACAGGTGCAATATTGAAGTATGTCCCTGTTTCAGACCTTTAACATTGAAGGCAGCAGTGGTGATTGAAAGCTATTTGTAATTCTAACCATTAAAGAATTTTGTTTTGCACTTTGAATGGGTAAAACATTACTTATTTAGAGTTCTGCTGACAGTGAATGTCGTCATTTTTGACTTTGTATTGTGACTTTTCAACAGTTGTTTGTATTTGTTCCCCATATTATTGGGCTTTGTCCGATTTCTTCTAAGAGATTGAGAAGCAAGTTTTGAGCTTTTGTTTTCTGTGAGCACATGGATATGTAAATTAGGTGAATAATTGTGGAGATCTGTGTTTTCAGGGAAAGCAAAACCTGTGAATATGTGAATTAGGTGAATTTCATAAATTTTTATTTCAGTTCTCTGTTTCAAGGGAAGCCTGGAATGAGTCAGTTTTCATGGTGGTTTTCTGTCATATTAGTGGCAAATTTCTGAAGACTGAAGGTAGATAGTAATGACAAACATCTTGTTTAGATTTAATGTTTGAGACCTGCTATGCTATCAACACTCTGTTGCTGAGAGGTATGTGTTGCCTCATGGTTTTGGTACGTTCTCATAAACTATGGCTTTTGGGAAGTATTGGCAAGTCATTGAGAGTTGAATTCAGATAATAGTGATGGACATTTGAGTACAGACTGCATGTTCATCGAAGATTCATGCTACTGGGGGACCTGCTTTGTTATCAACCCTCTGTTTGTAAGAGCAATGTTTGAAGACTGTCCCTTTTTTCTCCATTGCCCCCCCCCCCCCAGTTGGTGGCTTTGTCCGGATTTATTGCTCTAGCAGGTTGAGAGGTGAAATTTTACTGCGATTTGTAGAAAGCAGACCTGGTTAATGCCCTGGGGTTGTTGAATGTGCAGAATTTCTTTCATACTTTACGAATGTCCTTCATCAAGATTTGGGGGGGGTTTCCCGGGTTTGAGTCCCTAGACCTGACAGAGATCTTAATGCAGATTTTTAGGGGTTGGTGCGGTGGTAATGTGTTTGCCTCACAGACACCAGTTAAGATGTTTGACTCCCGTCCTTGACTGGGGGCCCTTTGGGTGGGTACCAGCAATACCAGCAATACTTTCTAAATTGTCTCTGCAGAATAGTATGGAAGGGCGTTTGTTTAACAGTTGGAATATATATTTAGCAGAAGGTGTGGGGGGTGCAGTCCCCCACAATATCGTTTTCGATTTCCAGGATTTTCGCTCAGAGCGTTCAATTATATGAACTTTCATTCATATAATATAGACTCTGTTTAGTGCACATAAACTTTTATTGAATACCACAGCACATGGGAGATGCACACTTAAGAGAGAAGCAATTTCATAGATGGTAAGTTGCATAGTTGCAATATTATCTTGTTAAATTCCTTTTAGAGCTCAGACAGTCTGAATTACCATAAGAAAGTGATGTAACATACTTGAGTTGGTAGCTCACTTTACAGTCTGCATCTTAATTCGTGTCACGTAAACGCACGGCTTCAGTTATTGCTACTTGTGGCATAACACCATCTTTTGCAGTTGTGTTTTCCCTAGCTGGCTGTGAAAAGATTTGTTGGGAGATACAGTAGTGCCAGATTATTGAGGATAAGGGAGATGGGTTAGTGTAACTGCTGTCCGATTACTAAACAAGATAGGCTCTTGGTGACACCTAATGTTGTCATTAAGTAGTTTTGGTCTGTGTGTGTGTGTGTGTGTGTGTGTGTGTGTGTGTGTGTGTGTGTGTGTGTGTGTGTGTGTGTGTGTGTGCGCGCAGAGGATTTGCAGCTTTTTTTCTTTTGTAGATGGGGAGCACAGAGTGGGCATCAGTCGGTGGCCTGAAGGAAGTGGATTTGGAAGGTGAAGGATTCTGCTGGGCTGGATGTGCTGGGCACTGGAGTGTTGTGCAATGAATTTGAAGGTGTGGAAGTGCAGACAAGCCTCAATTAGTGGGCTCGGAAGGAGATGGAGGCTGTTGCAATGGAAGTCCCAGTTGCTATTGTGGTGCGTAGTGAGGTCACAGATGAGGGAGTGCATAGTAACAGTCAATGGCCTGAAGGAAGTTGTTTTGAAAGGTAATGGATTCTGCTGGGGAGATGTTTTGGTTGCTGGAGTGGTGCAGAATGAGGTCATAGGTAATCATACTTAATTCTGTGCTCATTAAGGCATGTCAGAGTTGGTGCAGTTTGGGGTAGTGTGGGGACAAGTGAGGAGGAGGTATGTTGGGGTAGGAAAGGCAGGGTTGGAGATTGTTTAGGGGGAGTTTGAGGTTCCCACAGGTGAGGGGGAGTCGCAACAGTCATAGGATCATTGGACGTTATTAGGCTACTGACTCTACAGCTCTTACAAGTTAACCAAGTTCAACCCTTATTTCTACATGCAGCACCTATTGCCATTGTTCAAGGGGATATGGGTGGAACCCCTGGGGTGAATTTGTGGTTACCCATCCAGCTGTTCAAACTGTGTTTGAAGAAGGCAAATATGATGTTCTGTTTGACAGGAAGTGGGAGTTTGCTCCAAAGAAGTGGTATCTTCTTGGAGACAACTCTGTTTCTCCAAGCAGGTTTGACTAATGTCACATATCAGATTAAGGTCTTTAGAGCGAGTAACACGTATACCATTTGACTGGCGCTTTGGGTTGATAGGAGGCGGTTCGGTATATGTAGAGTAGGTAGGGCTGGGAGCATTGTAGGTATGTGGGTGTTTGGGGGGATATGTGAGTAACTGGGTGCTTTTTTTGGCTGCGCACAAGTTAGAAGGCTTAAGCAAGGCATTGTTTTGGGATTCTTTGCAGATGCAGGCCATGTTTTATTTGCTAACCAGCTGCAAAGGTAACACATGGAAAGAAAAGCTCTGAGGGGAAAGCCAAGGACAAGCAGTAGATTAAGGATGTTCTCCAGAAGTTGCATGTTGGCCAGTTTACTTGGGTCATTCATGGGTGAGGGTTACTAAGTTGGTGCATTGTTTTTACCATTGTGGGCCTTTTGGTGAATTTTGGTGGGATGGCCTTTTGGCTGATGGATCGGTTGATTATGGGGATTTGTATTTGTTTATAAATGTGGCAGGAGGTGTTGTGTTGGGGGGCATGATTTAAGGGGGGTTGGTTTGTGGCTTGTGGGATGGCAGGGAGGAAGGACTATTGGGAGATGTCGAATATTCAGAGTTTCAATGTAATCTGGCGTAGGTGGTTTAGCTGGAGTTATTGGGGATTAGGGTTCACTTTCATCTGTTTAATATGGCAGTGGTATGGGTTGTGTTCATGCTGCTAGATGAGGTGTGTCAGCTGGTATTAAGATTAAAGGCTTGGTGCAGGCATTTGGGGCACCTGTTATAAGAAAGGCGTATGGTAGGGCATTGCCAGATTGGTTAAATTTGTGTTGTAGCTGTCTGTGGGAAGGAGTTTGGTGATAAGATTTAGTTATTTGTCAGGCTTGTGAACAAGGTAAGGCAGTTCAGTTTCTCAAGGAGAATTTAGCTGCAACTAGTATAGTTGTGTGGGTGACAAGACTATGTAAACTTATTAAATCTGGGTCCGTGGTTCATTGGTTGGAAGGGTTGGGGTAGGTTTGATGGTATTAAGATTGACAGACATTGATTATTGACAAGATAGGTTTTGTTGCAAGGGTTGGTGTTGGTAAATGGAGGTGCATTGGGCTCCATTTCATATGGCATTTATTTTATGGATGTATTGAAGTCATTCAGAGGGTGGTTTGTTGTTCAGAAAATGTTATGAAGGTCATTAAATGTTTTCTTGCTTATACTGGAGAGTGTGATGGCAGGATTGTATTAGATCGATTTCGGAAAGGAAATCTCATTTTGGTCATTATATACATTAGGTGGTTCAATAGGGCTGCAGTTAGACATGATGGTATGCAATTGCCCTTGCATGCTTTCTCATGGCATTGGATTTAGTGTTCTGGTGGTGCTCATAGCTCTCAACCTTCCATGTCCAAAATGAGGAACACTAGCCCTCATAATGTGGAACAAATGGGCAAAATGTGGAACACATACTAATGGCTTATTAACAACTTCAACTAGAAAGGTCATAGGATGGTTAAAATATGCTCGTTTTACTTATAAAGAAGATCTTTTAATGAATTAATATGATTCATTGCTATTTACAATGGATTTCACTTAAAAAAATTCCTAACACTGAATGTGTGACAGTCTTTCGATGTGAAACTTTGAGGAACTTCGAGGAACATGAACTTTTTAAGACCCCAAATGAGGTAAGTTCCTCGTAATGAGGTACACTTGAGAGGTATGATGGTACTTTTGGCAGGTAATGCCCTAGGAATCATTACAAAGCTACTATTGGTGGTTAGCATAAGTGATATTTAGTTAATATACATCGGTTATACAAGGTTGCGACTATTACTTTAGCATTGGCAAGGGATTATTGGCTTAATTTCAGCTGTTTAGGCAATTGGCTACTTTGGCTATTTATGTGATAGAGCTTTGGGAGGTGATGGAGTACACCAAATAATGTTGGTTTAATGCCTTTTAATGAGCGGTTAGGTTTTGCAAGTTTGGTAGGAGAGAGGGGGGAACAGCCTGGTCAGGTCAGTGGATGGAGAATAGGGGGAGGCTTGCCCTCTTCTGTTCCCCTTCTGGTGTTGGATGTTCATCTCAGTGTGCTGGGAAAGGAAAGTGAGCAGCTGGATGCTGCTTGCTAAGTAAAGTAAGTGAGTGGAGGTTGGATGCTGCTTATTTGGTTATGTGTAATTCAATAAATGGTAAATGAAGTGAGTGGTGGGATGCTGCTTCATAACTAAAGTAAGCGAGTGGAGGTTGGACGCTGCTTATTTGGTTGGATGTGTAATTCAATAAATGGTAAATGAAGTGAGTGGTGGGACGCTGCTTCATAACTAAAGTAAGCGAGTGTAGGTTGGATGCTGCTTATTTGGTTGGATGTGTAATTCAATAAATGGTAAATTAAGTGAGTGGTGGGACATTGCTTCATAACTAAAGTAAGCGAGTGGAGGTTGGACGCTGCTTATTTGGTTATGTATAATTCAATAAATGGTAAATGAAGTGAGTGGTGGGACGCTGCTTCATAACTAAAGTAAGTGAGTGGAGGTTGGACGCTGCTTATTTGGTTGGATGTGTAATTCAATAAATGGTAAATGAAGTGAGTGGTGGGATGCTGCTTGCTAAGTAAAGTAAGCGAGTGGAGGTTGGACGCTGCTTATTTGTTTGGATGTGAAATTCAATAAATGGTAAATGAAGTGAGTGGTGGGACGCTGCTTGCTAAGTAAAGTAAGCGAGTGGAGGTTGGACGCTGCTTATTTAATTATGTGTAATTCAGTAAGTGGTAAATGAAGTGAGTGGTGGGACGCTGCTTCATAACTAAAGTAAACGAGTGGAGGCTTGATGCTGCTTATTTAGTTATGCGTAATTCAATAAATGGTAAATGAAGTGAGTGGTGGGACGCTGCTTGCTACGTAAAGTAAGCGAGTGGAGGTTGGACGCTGCTTATTTGGTTGGATGTGTAATTCAATAAATGGTAAATGAAGTGAGTGGTGGGACACTGCTTCATAACTAAAGTAAGTGAGTGGAGGTTGGACGCTGCTTATTTGGTTAAATGTGTAATTCAATAAATGGTAAATGAAGTGAGTGGTGGGATGCAGCTTCATAACTAAAGTAAGTGAGTGGAGGTTGGACGCTGCTTATTTGGTTGGATGTGTAATTCAATAAATGGTAAATGAAGTGAGTGGTGGGATGCTGCTTCATAACTAAAGTAAGTGAGTGGAGGTTGGACGCTGCTTATTTGGTTATGTGTAATTCAATAAATGGTAAATGAAGTGAGTGGTGGGATGCTGCTTCATAACTAAAGTAAGCGAGTGGAGGCTGGACGCTGCTTATTTGGTTATGTGTAATTCAATAAACGGTAAATGAAGTGAGTGGTGGGACGCTGCTTGCTAAGTAAAGTAAGCGAGTGGAGGTTGGACGCTGCTTATTTGGTTGGATGTGTAATTCAATAAATGGTAAATGAAGTGAGTGGTGGGATGCTGCTTCATAACTAAAGTAAGCGAGTGGAGGTTGGATGCTGCTTTGTGGGTCAGGATTAGCGAGGTCACTCTGTCCTGTTTAACATTACATGGATGTTTATGCTGTGATTAATATTAACTATACTATGTTTCAGTTGTAATTAATAAATATTGGTCAACAAAGTTATGTTTATGGAAGTTTAATAAAGGTCGTCAAATGTCATTTGGTGTGATGTGTTTACCGAAGGGGACCGGGACAATTACATTTCATTTGTTGTAGTTTATGTTTATGTGTTATGTGATGTTTTATTTTGCTAACGTTGTTAGATATTCACAATAGATTTCAATGGTGAACAGTCAAATGTTGTATTTTCCTGACTCTAGTCAGTGACATATTGCCTTTTACATATCTTGCATTTTTCACAGTGGATGTTTCTTCTGCTTCCATAGCCTTTTTCATCATTTGGTCAGTCATTCAGTCATTCATTCCTTCATTTATTCATTCCTTGTTATTGACTGGGAAAGTATGACTAAACATAACCCCTTATGGAAGAAAGCTCATAGAAGAAAGCATCACTTCATAAAATTGTCAGTACTATATACTACATATAATGGTTCACATAGCATTAGGCTGCACTATTTGCATTCTTACAAGTGGTTAGTATTGTATAAATGCACAGGCTCTTTATAAAGTTTATGTGCATTCAGTGTTGTACAGATGAATACACACACACACACACACACACACACACACACACACACAAAAAAAAACAAAAGACTATAAACAGTTATA
Organism: Protopterus annectens; assembly: GCF_019279795.1. Classification (NCBI taxonomy): domain Eukaryota; kingdom Metazoa; phylum Chordata; order Ceratodontiformes; family Protopteridae; genus Protopterus; species Protopterus annectens. Next base: position 328,755,770 of record NC_056746.1, read on the forward strand.
TTTCCTAAATGGAGAAAATCAATAATGAAAAAGCATTTTTTTTCTGTACAAGGTGGACTTATTTCAAGATGAGTATTGGATGATGTGTGGAACTAGTTGCATCTGCGGAACTAGTTCTCTTATTCAAGACTGCCTGCCTTTTAATGAGTTGATACAATAGAGAAATTATTTGGTACACTATTGCTATCATCACAGTGTTCTTATATGAGGTTCCTGCCTTTTAATGAGGAGGTCAGATGGAGAAATTATGTGGTACAGTATTGCTATCATAGCTGCATTCTCCTTATTTGAGGCTGCCTACCATTTAGCGAGGAGGAAAGATGGAAGAATTAGGTGGTGCACTATTGATATCATCACTGTGTTCTCCTTCTTTGAGGCTGCCTGTCTTTAATGAGGAACTAGGATGGATGAATCACATGGTACACTACTGATAACATCATTGTGTTCTCCTTATTTGAGGCTGCCTGCCTTTAATGAGGAGGTAGGATGGATGAATTGCATGGTACGCTATTGATAACATCATTGTGTTTTCCTTATTTGAGGCTGCCTGCCTTTAATGAGGAACTAGGCTGGATGAATCACATGGTACACTACTGATAACATCATTGTGTTCTCCTTATTTGAGGCTGCCTGCCTTTAATGAGGAGCTAGGATGGCCGAATCACATGGTACACTACTGATAACATCATTGTGTTCTCCTTATTTGAGGCTGCCTGCCTTTAATGAGGAGGTAGGATGGATGAATTGCATGGTACATTATTGTTGTCATCATTACATATTCATCTGCTTCAGTGCCTTTTCTGTTGCTCTGCCTCAACTTCATGGCCTGTTCCCACATTTCCTTCCTACATATTCTTATTACATCATTGCATCTCATTTTGGCTTTCATGTTGGGCCACCTCCAACATGCTGTCACCTGGCTTATTTGACCGTACTGTGCTTTGATAATATGCCTGTCCTCAGACACAATCACAGCCTTCTCAAACTGTGAATGCCTGATGATATTACAACAGTATACGAGTTGGTATCCACACAGCCTTGCTGTTAGGACCAAGTCACCATCATAGAAAATGATGGAACATCATCATTCTTCACATCAGGCAACCATTCCTGGAGTCATATTATTGGTGATTGACTTACTAATATGATTTGTCCAGTATGCTTCTCACAGCATACTGCCCCTGTCTGCCATTCAAATGAATTCCTTAACAGTTGCATTTTATGTTCTGTGTCTCACAAAATGAATCCTACAGTACGAGGAACTGTTTTGTGTTAAAGTTTGCCGTATAAAAATATACAAGTTGCCAAAAATGCTGTAAGAGAAAGTTAATAACCGCTGCACTAAGGGTTGTAATTTCCCAGTAAATCAACAGCAAATAAAAAACATTCACCCAACACTCTAGAGCCTTTTGCAAGTCTTCCCCCTCTCAATTATTCTCTTACTCTCCTAGTCTTTGGCTCTGTTTCTTTCTCTCTTTTCCTATCTCTCTGTCTCTCTGTTTCTCTCTCTCTCTCTCTCTCTCTCTCTGTAAATTCACCTTGCAAGAATTAAAACAGAAATAATTGTTGTTATTCAACTTACTTGTTCGTATTCATTATTCAAACAACTTGACAGAATCAATTATTGGAAAAGTGAAAATCTATAAAGTTAATGAAAAATAATTGATTGCATAAACTTCAGGATCAATAAACCCTTCTTGACTAAACCAGCAGAGAGTATTTTCATTTTATTAATAAATGATGAAATACCTTCATACTATTTGACAGGAACTTTTAAGATTTTGAAAATAGGACTCATGACATGCTGCATTACTCAAATTAACCACTCTCCACATATGCGATATATTTAATAAATGGATCATTAATTTGCTTTTTCAGTACACATCTGCAGAATTTAGTCTGAGGCAGTATCTGAGGTGAGTATTCAGTGACACATTACAACCTTATAAATTATCTCCACTGTTTCTTCTATTCTCATTAAATTCTGTATCAAAAACATGTTCCCTGGTGCCATCATTCTTGTCCTGTTTCAAGAACATAAATAAAACAAAGCCATGCCATTCTTGTCCTGTTTCAAGAACATAGACAAACAAAACAAAGCCATGCTATGTACATCAGCCCTGGAAATCACAAAAGTACAAACATAATTTGCTATCATCTTTATTGTATTAGCTTTTTGTTTAAGCACAGAGATGCACATCCATGATGTACTGTAGTATAACATGTCAGCTGGTAAAATAAATATCGGCTTGATTTTGGCTTTACTTCTGGAGATGGGAAAGGGTGTCATTGTGTATCTGATTCTGAGATGAGGGACAGTTTGCTAGTGTATTATGTAAATTTGCAGACATTTGTGCATTTATAGAACCAATGCTTATAGGTCATACAGAGGAGTCAGTAAAACGACGGATTTTGCACTTAGTAAAGACACATATTAACATGTAAATTGGCAGACATTTGTGCATTTCTAGAACCAATGCTTATAGGTCATACAGAGGAGTCAGTAAAATGATGGATTTTGCACTTAGTAAAGACACATATTAACATTTAGAATGTGACTACAGTATATACTCCTGTATAATTCTAAAACCTTATGCCAATAAAATAGAATTAAAAATGAGGTCAACTTATGCATTGATGACATGTCAATTTAATGTCGCACCAGTAAACATTTGGCATACCTACTTGAGAAAAACTGTCCCTGAACATAAGACTATCTGTTCTTAATCAATAATGATACAGTTGCTGCAGTGGGCAATCACCATCATGATAATGCAGAAGGTGAAAGACATAATGACTATAGTAATGTGTTTCAGCTTGTTGCTATCATTCATATAACCCACTGCTAGGACTGTAATGGTCAAATTAATATATTTCAGTTTGTTACTGTTATTCACAGTCATACATCACCATCTATATCACTGTAATGGACAGAATTATTTACAGTTGCTTCAGTTTCCAAACACATCAGCCCAATCACTATAGCAGCCAAATTAATGTAATGCTACTCCAGTTTGCACACACCCCCCACCACAGCTCCTATAATGACTACACTTCTGTATTTCACTTCACTGTTATAGTTCACAGACACATATACCACCTGATCACCACAATGGCCACAGTAATGTATTTCTGTTTGCTGAGGTCATTCATATGTACACCCCATACCCCAATCTCTGTAACTATTAATAAAAGAAAATAACGTATTAAATAGGATGCTAGTTTACTTACTCATTAATATACTGTTTACCTACTTTACCCTAGTATCAGTGCAGCTTGTGACAAAGTGGGCAATTTCAGAATGAAGGAAAACTTTCCTTTGTAGTCATGTAAACATCTCCAACCTAATATAAAAAAGATCAATTTCCCAAAAATATAAAACTCAAAATACTGCATTAATTTTAACACCTAGACTTACACAACAGTTTGTGCACTTTACTGGGGTTTTGGTATCAGAACATGCATTGACATGTGTGAGGTGCCTCGGGCAAGATTTATATGTGAGCTTATATGACTGCAGCAGAAGAGAACATAGACGTGACTACCATGATTTAATGGATCAATATGTATGTAAAAGTAGTACAAATGGCAGACTGTGCAGGTGGGGAGGATAAGGATTCTGCCTGTATAATGCAGCCTAAAACTAAATGCCAAGAAATGTATAACAGTATCCTTTGAAAAGTTATCCAACCCTGGTAGCTATCAAATTGACAACACATCCCTAAGAGCTGATGTCAGTGACTTGAAGACACACATACACAGTAATATAGCCTTTGACCATCAATATATCAACAGTTGTGAGGAAATCATTCTATGTTATGCTAGTTATAAACAAAAGTATGGCATCTAGGTCCAAGGAGGTCATTGTTCTACTAAATTCATCATTCATCAAACCTATCATTGAGTACAATACCCCCTTTGGTATGTACCTAACCAGGCACATCTAGCAATTAGAATGCTCACAGAGTTTCCTCACTAAAAGAATATAGGGTCTAAGTAACATACTCTGTGCAGACAACCTGAAAGTCCTATTCCTGCATTCTGTCTCCTACGGGCATTTGGTTGGGAGGGTAGCCTAATGGTTAAGGTGTTTGACTTACAAACACAAGGTGCAGGGTTTGAGTCTCACAAGGGTAATTGGCTAGGCTTAAAATGGCTCGCAAGAGCAGTTAGCTTACTACAAACCTATTTGAGGTGAGAGTTATGCCTGGCATAGAAGACATTGTCAGACCCACTCTGATGGACCTCCTGCATATCCACAGAATAAATAGCACCAGAACTACCCATTCTAAAGGTGTAAACCTTGCCTGTGACATAAATATGACCTTCCTGAGAGACAGGTATGTATCTCGGAGAGTACCCCTTCTATGGAACAGGCTCTCCATCCATGTGAAGCAAAAGTCCTCCCTAACCCAAGTGTAACTTGGACAACTGGATGCGGAACAGGACATCCATCCCTGATTTGGCACTTATGTCTGTAATGAACACAGGCAGCCTGTAAATGGTTCATCAACCAGGCCCCTGCTTGTAAATAGTATATCTTCCCAGTTACTGCTTACACTTATCAAGGGTACCAGAACTTCTCAGAAAGTTGAGATGCATACCTATGCTTAAAAAGTCATAGTGATTCTTAGCCTAGTGACTAGTTGAGACGCATGCCTATGCTTAAAACGTCACTAGTGGTTCTTAGCCTAGTACACCTCTAGAAACCTAGGAATCTAGGAACCTATGGACATGCACTATAAACAGAAAGTAACTGAGTGGGGTTACAATATACAGTATAAATCAGTGTTTCCATTATGCAAAAGCAAATCACTTCACAGCAGTTGCATGCACATGAAATATCAAGAAAACAAAGTATTACCTGTTGAAACCCTATGAACTACATCTGTGATCCTCAGAATAGTGGAACTGAAAGGTTAAATACTTGGTAAATGTACAACATTGTAGGCTGCAGTATCATGGAGTATACCACATAGTCACAAGATGTGTCATGGTGCACTCACAGATGTTGTGGTGCAACTGGCAAAGCCTTCACTTGTAAAACATTTATCATATGTTAACAGCAATCCCAGAATTCACTGTTTTTCTATTGAAATCATATATTATTTTTCAGGTTTCATGACTTAAAAAATATCAGGACTCACACTGCTGATGGGTAACTAATGCGAAGTAGACCATAATGCAAAAAATCCAAAATACTGCTCTCACTGGTAAATGCTCTTGTGGAAACAACCAGTAAATATATAATAAAAAATGTAGCACAAGAGCAAAAGCAAGGGTCAAATCTTATATTCAAAGCCAGATACTTTTATTAGTAAAACAATGGATAAGCGCTTTCGCTAACAAATAGCTTCATCAGATCACAATGTTTGCTTAACATAGACAGTTTAAATACTAAAGCACATGGTGAGTACAATTCAAATGAACCAATCATCATCACACATCAATTAGTTCATTTAACATTTAAAGCAGCAAATACAAAAGTATATCAGTGCATTCATTACTGCTATTAATCATATATATATATATATATATATATATATATATATATATATATATATATATATATAAATAAATATATAAAAAACTAACTCCATTTAAAAAAGCGCATCCTTTGAATACAACAAATGATAGTATAAAACTTTTATAAAAGTTTTCTTGTTGTTAAAATGCATTATAAAAATTATTTATATATATTTATTACAATTTAAAAATGACTAAATATTCTCATATCTTTATGTGGCTGCGTTTTCTAAGTACAGGTTTGATAGAGACTTTGTCATTTAGTCCTGAGCCTCTATCTGCTCTTAGCAAAATAATCCAGTTGTTTTCCTTCTCCTCTGTATATGTCATTATGTTACATCCTCTTGCATTAGGTTCTATTACTTCTAGTACCCTAAATTGAAATTCATGTTGAGTGTTGTGTAAGACAGTGTGCTTGGCTAAAGCATTCTGTGTATTACTTTTTCTGATGTTATAAATATGCTCTCTTATCCTGTCACGTAGTGGGCGGTTTGTCTTACCCACATAAAATGATGAACATATTTTGCAAACTGCCAGGTAAACAACGTTAGGTGTCATACAATTCGCATGTGTTCTAAAATAAAATGTTTTACCATTATCTGGATGGATAAATGTGGTATTGCTGTCAATATAACAACAAAAATTACAATGACCACATTTTTCTGTATGTCCTGAACTAACATGCTGTATAGCTTTCTTAGGATAACAGAGGAGTCTTTTTAAGTTGTTTCTGTTCCTATATATAAAAGAGGGTTCTTTGCCAACTATGTTAGAAATCTCTTCATCAGCCTTTAGTATATCCCAATGTTTACATATGATATTCTTGACTTCAAATAAGTCTGTTGTATAACTTGTTGCAAATTTGACATTCAAGGGTGTCGAAGAAATATCAGTTCTAATGATATCCTGTACTGGACCAAAATAAGGTTTACCTCTAGCATCACGTGAATTGAGGGCTTCAGTAGTGTATTGATCTATTTCACTAATTTTGTAGCCCCTATTCTTTAATCTATTTCGTAAACATGACAGATCTTTTTCTAAGCCTATTTCTGACGGATTTAGCCTAGAACATCTTAAAGATTGTCCTTTAATTCTATTTATAAATGTGGGGTGGGTGCATACTTGTCCTATGTAGTAACATGTTGCTGTGACAAGGTTTCCGATATACCCCTGTGTTGATGAGACCATTGTGTAACCTTTCTACATAAACATCTAGGAACACCACTTTCTCATAGGAGTATTGCATAGTGAATTTCAAACAATTTGTCAAGCTATTCATGATGTTTAAAACTTTTCTAAGTTATCTACTGTTCCATTCCATAGAAAAAAGACATAGTCTACAAATCTATGAAAGAAGATGACATATTCCTTAAAAAACTTTTCTTTAAACAAAACTTCTTGTTCCCAAAATGCTAGAAACATGTTGGCGTAGCTGTTGGCACAAGGAGTGCCCATTGCTACGCCTTCATGTTGCTTAATAATCTTATCATCAAACATAAACATGTTATTATAAAGCACAAGTTCAAGAAAATGGACAATCAGATCTATCAACAATTCAGAATAGTCACTACATTCTTTTAAATAATTTGTGACAAAAGTTAAACCTAGTTCATTGGGTATTACAGTGAACAAGGACTGTATATCTAGGGTGACAAAATAACAAGCATTAATATTGTCACAATGTGTGATGCATTCATAGAGGTCTACCAAAAATTGCTTTGTGTCACGTAAGACAAATTTATTTTTATTCAAAATGGGTCTTAAATGCTTCTCTATGAATACTGATAAATGTTCAGTAACCCACCCTCTTCCAGATACAATGGGCCTCATTGGTGGGTTACTTAAGTCTTTATGTAACTTAGGAAGTCCATAAATTAGAGGCAACATTGGTTTCTCAACCATAAGGTATTCATAGGTATTTCTATCAATTAAATTACTTTTGTAAATATCAGTGAGGGTATGAAATACATACCTACAGGTGTCATGAACATCTGATGTATTAATGATACCATAAAATTTGTCTTGTAACATATCATGCATAGCATTCATGTAATGTTCTTTGTCCAGGACAACAACACCAGAACCTTTGTCTGCTGGCCTAACTACAATATTCTTATTTAATTGCAGGTTATTCAAGCTTTTTCTTTCATTGAATGTTAAATTATCTGATTTCTTTAATTTGTTATATGTCTTAGTTTCATAGTAGTGATGCAACTCTTCCTCAGTTACTTTCAAAAAAGCCTCTACTAGAGGGTGATTTACGGGTACATAATCACTAAGATTCTTGAATATAGGGCCTTCTCTGACAGTGCTATCCTTATCCCTGAAATTATATTTCAACATTAAGTTTCTACAAAATATTCTTAAATCCATAATTGTATCAGTAAGGCAGCCAGTTGTCTTCGTATATAATTCAGGCCCTTACTTAACAAAGAGATGTCAGAGTCAGTTAATTCAACAGAAGAAAGGTTGAACACTACCTTTTCTTTACCCACATTTTCTTTATCGTGGTATTGTGTAGAGAGTCTTCTGACAATTTCCTCTTTTGCCTTCCCCTGCTCATGGAACGTGACCTCCTTGGGCCTTTGTCCATGCGCACGGGTAAAGGGAGAGTTAAATTGGCATCAGCTACATGCTGATTAGCTTCCTTTGTTTTAGGTCTAACTGCTGGCTCTGAAGTAACTGAAGGTTTGTTCTTAACAACATTAACTTCAGGGTATAGATTAATGCTTTCCTGTGCTGGAATGCACTAACCTAATTACATCATTAGAATCATTTAATTCATTGCAAGGTGCATCACTTATTGCAATCTCTATATTATTATTTGTATTTACAATACTAGATCTCTCTTCTTCATTACTATCAGGTTGTGAGCCATAAGTAGATTTGCTATTATCTAAACCATTCAAATTAACATTATTAGGCATATTCAGACTGTCAGGAACATCTGTAGAGAACGCTGAACCTCTATTACTACCAGCATTTCTCGTATATGTATTAGTTACATTCATTCTAGTAGGTTGTACAGTATTAACATTTGTCTGACCCTCATATACATTAGTAGCTAGTCTATCATTGTTATGTCTCTGCCAAACAAACACTTGACCTAGTTTAAAATCATTCAAGTCACGTATCACTTTATTTCTTTTTTGTTGTAAAAGTTTCCGATCATAGGCGGAAACACAGTCAAGTAAATTTTCAAATAGTGGATATACGATATTTTCAGGAAAGTCAGTAAATAAGTGTTTTTGTTTAGAATTAATTGAGTCAGTTAGTTTCTTTTCCTCAGGACTAAAAAAGTCAATCAAGAGCTTGAGATACTCACGACTGGTCTCTAAGTTGATGCGCTGCCAACGTGCTAACAGTTCTGGAAAGTCAGTGCCTTGGCTAGGCATACAGAATACTCTCAAACCACAAGGCACTATATGGTGGCCAAGACAGTATCAGAAATGGGCACGCTGTGCCTGTAAACATTTTAGTTTAAGGAAGTCCTTCTCAATGTCGTCCAGCGCTCGGTAAAGTGCCTGCATGTCTACTGTCACTCCATTGACGTCAGCTGAGCTTGCTTCATCAAGCACAAACCAAGAAGGGTTGGAAATTCCATTCAAATATTTACGAAATCTGGTTTTGAGTGTTTCTCTGCCCCGGTGTTCACTTCTGGGCACATAATCTAATTCTATGCTTGACATTTTCTCGATAGTCACAAAATTAGCGTTGTAGTAGACAAAAATGGCAACAGCACAGTATGAAAGTCACCTTACTCCGTTATGAGCAGTAAGAACTAAAGTAAAAAGTCAAAAAATCCAAAATACTGCTCTCACTGGTAAATGCTCTTGTGGAAACAACCAGTAAATATATAATAAAAAACGTAGCACAAGAGCAAAAGCAAGGGTCAAATCTTATATTCAAAGCCAGATACTTTTATTAGTAAAACAATGGATAAGCGCTTTCGCTAAAAAATAGCTTCATCAGATCACAATGTTTGCTTAACATAGACAGTTTAAATACTAAAGCACATGGTGAGTACAATTCAAATGAACCAATCATCATCACACATCAATTAGTTCACTTAACATTTAAAGCAGCAAATACAAAAGTATATCAGTGCATTCATTACTGCTATTAATCATATAAAAAAAAATATATATATATATAAAAATATATAAAAAACTAACTCCATTTAAAAAAGCGCATCCTTTGAATACAACAAATGATAGTATAAAACTTTTATAAAAGTTTTCTTGTTGTTAAAATGCATTATAAAAATTATTTATATATATATTTATTACAATTTAAAAATGACTAAATATTCTCATATCTTTATGTGTCTGCATTTTCTAAGTACAGGTTTGATAGAGACTTTGTCATTTAGTCCTGAGTCTCTATCTGCTCTTAGCAAAATAATCCAGTTGTTTTCCTTCTCCTCTGTATATGTCATTATGTTACCTCCTCTTGCATTAGGTTCTATTACTTCTAGTACCCTAAATTGAAATTCATGTTGAGTGTTGTGTAAGACAGTGTGCTTGGCTAAAGCATTCTGTGTATTACTTTTTCTGATGTTATAAATATGCTCTCTTATCCCGTCACGTAGTGGGCGGTTCGTCTTACCCACATAAAATGATGAACATATTTTGCAAACTGCCAGGTAAACAACGTTAGGTGTCATACAATTCGCATGTGTTCTAAAATAAAATGTTTTACCATTATCTGGATGGATAAATGTGGTATTGCTGTCAATATAACAACAAAAATTACAATGACTCACGTTCCATGAGCAGGGGAAGGCAAAAGAGGAAATTGTCAGAAGACTCTCTACACAATACCACGATAAAGAAAATGTGGGTAAAGAAAAGGTAGTGTTCAACCTTTCTTCTGTTGAATTAACTGACTCTGACATCTCTTTGTTAAGTAAGGGCCTGAATTATATACCGAAGACAACTGGCTGCCTTACTGATACAATTATGGATTTAAGAATATTTTGTAGAAATTTAATGTTGAAATATAATTTCAGGGATAAGGATAGCACTGTCAGAGAAGGCCCTATATTCAAGAATCTTAGTGATTATGTACCCGTAAATCACCCTCTAGTAGAGGCTTTTTTGAAAGTAACTGAGGAAGAGTTGCATCACTACTATGAAACTAAGACATATAACAAATTAAAGAAATCAGATAATTTAACATTCAATGAAAGAAAAAGCTTGAATAACCTGCAATTAAATAAGAATATTGTAGTTAGGCCAGCAGATAAAGGTTCTGGTGTTGTTGTCCTGGACAAAGAACATTACATGAATGCTATGCATGATATGTTACAAGACAAATTTTATGGTATCATTAATACATCAGATGTTCATGACACCTGTAGGTATGTATTTCATACCCTCACTGATATTTACAAAAGTAATTTAATTGATAGAAATACCTATGAATACCTTATGGTTGAGAAACCAATGTTGCCTCTAATTTATGGACTTCCTAAGTTACATAAAGACTTAAGTAACCCACCAATGAGGCCCATTGTATCTGGAAGAGGGTGGGTTACTGAACATTTATCAGTATTCATAGAGAAGCATTTAAGACCCATTTTGAATAAAAATAAATTTGTCTTACGTGACACAAAGCAATTTTTGGTAGACCTCTATGAATGCATCACACATTGTGACAATATTAATGCTTGTTATTTTGTCACCCTAGATATACAGTCCTTGTTCACTGTAATACCCAATGAACTAGGTTTAACTTTTGTCACAAATTATTTAAAAGAATGTAGTGACTATTCTGAATTGTTGATAGATCTGATTGTCCATTTTCTTGAAGTTGTGCTTTATAATAACATGTTTATGTTTGATGATAAGATTTTTAAGCAACATGAAGGCGTAGCAATGGGCACTCCTTGTGCCAACAGCTACGCCAACATGTTTCTAGCATTTTGGGAACAAGAAGTTTTGTTTAAAGAAAAGTTTTTTAAGGAATATGTCATCTTCTTTCGTAGATTTGTAGATGATGTCTTTTTTCTATGGAATGGAACAGTAGATAACTTAGAAAAGTTTTTAAACATCATGAATAGCTTGACAAATTGTTTGAAATTCACTATGCAATACTCCTATGAGAAAGTGGTGTTCCTAGATGTTTATGTAGAAAGGTTACACAATGGTCTCATCAACACAGGGGTATATCGGAAACCTTGTCACAGCAACATGTTACTACATAGGACAAGTATGCACCCACCCCACATTTTTAAAAATATAATTAAAGGACAATCTTTAAGATGTTCTAGGCTAAATCCGTCAGAAATAGGCTTAGAAAAGATCTGTCATGTTTACGAAATAGATTAAAGAATAGGGGCTACAAAATTAGTGAAATAGATCAATACACTACTGAAGCCCTCAATTCACGTGATGCTAGAGGTAAACCTTATTTTGGTCCAGTACAGGATATCATTAGAACTGATATTTCTTGACACCCTTGAATGTCAAATTTGCAACAAGTTATACAACAGACTTATTTGAAGTCAAGAATATCATATGTAAACATTGGGATATACTAAAGGCTGATGAAGAGATTTCTAACATAGTTGGCAAAGAACCCTCTTTTATATATAGGAACAGAAACAACTTAAAAAGACTCCTCTGTTATCCTAAGAAAGCTATACAGCATGTTAGTTCAGGACATACAGAAAAATGTGGTCATTGTAATTTTTGTTGTTATATTGACAGCAATACCACATTTATCCATCCAGATAATGGTAAAACATTTTATTTTAGAACACGTGCGAATTGTATGACACCTAACGTTGTTTACCTGGCAGTTTGCAAAATATGTTCATCATTTTATGTGGGTAAGACGAACCGCCCACTACGTGACAGGATAAGAGAGCATATTTATAACATCAGAAAAAGTAATACACAGAATGCTTTAGCCAAGCAAGTCTTACACAACACTCAACATGAATTTCAATTTAGGGTACTAGAAGTAATAGAACCTAATGCAAGAGGAGGTAACATAATGACATATACAGAGGAGAAGGAAAACAACTGGATTATTTTGCTAAGAGCAGATAGAGGCTCAGGACTAAATGACAAAGTCTCTATCAAACCTGTACTTAGAAAACGCAGACACATAAAGATATGAGAATATTTAGTCATTTTTAAATTGTAATAGATATATATAAATAATTTTTATAATGCATTTTAACAACAAGAAAACTTTTATAAAAGTTTTATACTATCATTTGTTGTATTCAAAGGATGCGCTTTTTTAAATGGAGTTAGTTTTTTATATATTTATTTTTATATATATATTTATATATATATATTTTTTTTATATGATTAATAGCAGTAATGAATGCACTGATATACTTTTGTATTTGCTGCTTTAAATGTTAAGTGAACTAATTGATGTGTGATGATGATTGGTTCATTTGAATTGTACTCACCATGTGCTTTAGTATTTAAACTGTCTATGTTAAGCAAACATTGTGATCTGATGAAGCTATTTTTTAGCGAAAGCGCTTATCCATTGTTTTACTAATAAAAGTATCTGGCTTTGAATATAAGATTTGACCCTTGCTTTTGCTCTTGTGCTACGTTTTTTATTATATATAGACTATAATGCACTGGATGTACACATGACATGTCACAATTTAGTATTACGTTGTGCAACATTACAATGCAAACAAGTCTGGAATGCTGAACCTGGTAGGACAATGAAAAAGTGAACTGTACCAGAAGGGCTGTATATATAAATAAACTGCACAACAGCAAAGTAGATCTTGTGTTGGATGGAACAAGGAGGCAGCTGTATGTAGGTACACAGACACATATTACCATCCTGGCAGCTAAACCCATTACAAAGAATGTAGTCACTGACATATTTCATTCAGCAAAACTTAAGAACTGCATATGCAGACATACCAGTGCAGTGTGGGCATGGTGTAGGACAGAAATGGTGCAGACCAAACACACATGAAGAATGTACATTTGTATACTGTGAATATGCCAGATAATGTGTCTACTTCTGTTCATTGAAATAACACTTTATCGAAGAACAGAAGTACAAACCCACTTCTGCGAAAGTGCATTTAATTAAAAATGCACTTTCGCAAAGTACACTTCACCGATGCACGGTACAGTGGGGATAAGAGAATATACCCTTTTCCCTACTGTAGTGCAATCTCGGAGTTAGCATATTTAAGTAGCGAGAGTGTGGGGGGTGCAGGGGAGCTTGCCCCCCTGCAAAAATGTATTTGTATTGTGTTATCCGTTGTGTTTGGTGCATCGGTGAAATGTAATTTGCAAAAGTGCATTTTCACTTAAATATATTCATAAAGTGTTATTTCGATGAACAGAAGTAGACCTCATATAATATAACTGCAATATAATTAACAAACTTGTGAGAAAAATGTAGCCCCTGTCTCTTTTATTTGCTCTGTTCTCAGAGCAGAAACACATGGCTTGCACAAATTAATCAATATGGTCAAAACTTGATAAGAAAAATACAGTACAGCAACTATTATGTGGGCGAGTCATACACTTGTGAGTCACAAGGCACAGACTTAACAGAAACTTGATGAAATATCTACCTGTTAAAATAATACATGCAGACAGGGCAAGGTTACTGAATTGCAGGGCACACATAAAGGAAAACAGAAACACTGTATATTGATTAAACATTGAACTATGTTAAACTATACTCAAACCTTAACCCTGAAGCAAGGGGTAGGTAGCACATCTCACAAAGGAGTTAGCAGACTGAAGTAACAAGGGACAGAAATGAAACAGAATGTAGAAACGTTAGCATGGTGGGTAGGAAACAAGGGATGCAGCAGTGAAGGAAAAGTACCAGGAGCCAAATACGGCAGAACTATATATATATATATATATATATATATATATATATATATATATATATATATATATATATATATATATATATATATATATATATATATATGGGTCTACCTGAAAACACCGAACGCTGACAATGCCGACAATGAGATAACCGGCACCGGAAGATCGGCAACGGAGATGACCGACGATTGAAAATCCCGACGCTGAGAACACCGATATGTTAAGGTAAGTGTGTGATAGTGACTTACTTTAGGGTCAGGGTGCGGGTAAGGTAAGTGTGCGATAGTGACAGACTTTAAGGTTAGGGGCGGGTTAAGTGAGTTAGGGTTAGGGTGCGTGTAAGGTAACTGTGTGATAGTGACAGACTTTAGGGTTAGGTGCAGGTTAAGTGAGTTAGGGTTAGGGTGCAGGTTAGGTGAGTGTACAATAGTGATGGACCTTAGGGTTAGAGTTTGGGTTAAGGTTAGTGCATAGATAGTTGTGTATGTAAGGTTTAGTGTAGGTTTGTAAGGTATTTGGCATGCTTGTGTTGTGTGTGTATTTTACGGAAAAGGTATTTGTTTTGTTTTGTTGATTGTCGGGATTGTGGTTTGTCGGGCATGTGAAGTTTAGTGTTTTTGAACTTTCGGTTTTGTGGTGTCGGTTATCTCGTTGCCTGTGTTTTTACGTGTCGGTGTTTTCAGGTAGACCCATATATATATATATATATATATATATATATATATATATATATATATATATATATATATATATATGTATACATGGGTCTACTACCGTAGATCAAAATTACACTGTTTCGAAATAAGATAGTAGTGTCCCACTAACGCGTAAGTGCACTTCAACGAAAGTGCACTTTCGCGAAAGTCACTAAGCTAAACGGGACATTTCCTGCACTATGGTGCAGTAGTGACGGACCTTAGGGTTAGGGGTTGGGTTAAGGATAGTGGATAGCTATCAGGGCTAGCCACTATCCTTAACCCAAGCCCTAACCCTAAGGTCCATGACTACCACACAACAGTACAGGAAATTTGTCCGTAACTACTGCTCAGTGGAGGAAATACAATTTCCTGCACTGTGGTGTGGTAGGCACGTACCTTAGGGTTAGGGCTTGGGTTAAGGATAGTGGATAGCCCTACTAGCTATCCACTATCCATTACCCAAGCCCTAACCCTTTGTTTGTTCTAGTGACTTTTGAGAAAATGCACTTTCGTTGAAGTGCGCTTTCGCATTAGTGGGACGCTACTATCATATTACAAAATAGTATAATTTCGATCTACGGTAGTAGACCCATAGATATATATATATATATATATATATATATATATATATATATATATATATATATCTACATATATATATATATATACACACACACACACACACACACACACACACACACACACACACACACACACACACACACACACACACACACACACACACACACACACACACACAGAATATGGATGTAAAGTTTTACCCATCTGGGGCTCAACATAACTGTTATTGCACTATATATGTTAGACAATGAGGGAAGAACTTTCAGTATACACCAACTCTCCTAGCCCAACAGCACGACAACTTACTTTCCTGGCTCCCCCCATAATTTTCAACTGTTCAGATTTTTGCAAAATGCCCTGACTTTTGCCTCATATTTTAAGTGTGTTCCTTATAAAATTTGTAACTTTTTTGGCAAATCACTGAGGACTGAAGTCAGTAAATAACGATATACATTTGAGTTTCAGCCTTCATAACATTCAGAAAATGCATAGTAACAAAATCCTTGCTATTCAAGCAACTTTCTGAGCTTTTTAGAGCAATATTTAAAATATGTCCCTCTTTTTCAGCCTTTATTCCCCCATTATTTTAGGCTTTGTCCAGATTTCTTGAGCTAAGAGGTTGAGAGGTATGCTCCTCCCCGTTTCTCAGTGTTCTTTTGTACTGGGGAAAGAGAAGGTCAAATGTACTTATAATATATGATGATTTGATGACCAAGTGCATTTGGGATCCATGAAAATCATGCAAATATATGCTGTGTCCTCTACAATAACATTTAGTGCATTGCAGTCTCCATCTCAAGCAGGCCCCATCTTTTGAATGCTCACACTGGATGATAAGCAATAAAAATATACTAGAAGTGCATAGATTAATAAATAAATATATCATGTCATGACTACAAACACAGATCCAGGTAAAACACTCTATTATGCCATGATTCTGTATTATCTTTGTTTTCTACTGCATTAATGTCCAGGTGTACCAGTGTTTCTGATGTTGGCAAGAAAGGTGTTAGCATGCTTCACTCAGATAAATGAAGCATGCATCTTTAAACAGCTTCATTACATCTTTGCAGCTTCATTACAACCACACTAATATTGCTCCTTTTCCTTTTACCTGTAAATTAGATGGTACTGTCTGTTCTAAAAATACTGAATGTCACTTATTGTGCTCATGATTACAGTCACCTGCCTAGCCCCTTTAAATGATTCAGTCTTGCTCAAAATGTGTGATTTTCATGTTTTTAATATTTTTCTCTGTAACATAATCACTGCAGTTACATATGATATTACTTCACCACTCTGCTAAAAATGTAATTTATTTTCTCACAAAATCAGACTAAGAAATTGACTGCAGACCCTTTACTGCAGGGGGTTCTATTACCATTGCTCTGTTTCACTGACTATCTGAAAATAACATTCACAAATATGAAACAGAAAGGTGGCTTCCTGATGTTAAGTATTCCCAGGACAGTAATGTAATGCTAATTTTCCAGTTAAGGCTTCATTGTCTCATCTGAAATGCAATCACACACATTTTACATGTTTTTCTCTTGTATAGAGCACCTTCCATTATAAATGGATAATTCTGGAAAAGGAGAAATAGGTGATCCGAATACTGATGAGCTGAATTTGAACTGGAAACCATAGTGACAGGTACCTGCAAATGGCTGTATAAACTTTAAAAAACAAGTCTATAAAAAGCACCCTTACTTGTAAGTTCCTTGCATTTAGGTGTGAAGTATTTCTGTCCGATATCAGTATAAAAATCTCTTATAATAAAGGAAATATCACTTAGCAATTACACACTGTTTATACAGTGCAAACATGCTGTCTCAATTAGGCATCTCAAGTCACCCTGTAATTCATTTTCCTGAAAAGGAAATTGGGCATTTTAGATTTGAAGATTAGAAAAAATCAAAATAAAAAAATGCGTTGTCCCCTCATATAAACTGTTAAAACTGCACACACTTCTACTTAACTGAAATGTCGTCAGTGGGAATACGATCCTAATTCAAACTCATTGGGTCTTGGGGAAATAAGTAAAGATATCCCATCAGTATAGTTGAATATCCACCAACATATCTGAATCAATTCAGAAACATGCTGTTGTTAAATTCATTTAGTCCAAAACCTGAAACATTTCAATTCGGCACCATTGTTTCTGCTGCTTAATACCCCTACTCACTTACATCCTTAATATTCTGTATGATAATGCCAGCAAGCCTTTATGGAAAGAAGTACATAAGACTGCACCTTTCCTGAAAAGAAATAAGAGAGGCTAAATGCGGCTGCAAGCTGCCTCTTAGTAACATGATCGCATTTCAAAATAATGCACCTGACTGGTCACATTAATTTATCCCTTTGTCTACATTCCAGAGCTAACTGTAACAATCAATGCAGCAGGTTCAGAAAAATGTGATTTTATTCTAGTTCAAAAATGTAAAATAATATAAAATAAGACTATGACTAAGCATTGTAATCGTGGACTAGCTGGTCTGAATGAGAACTAGTGGTTAGTCATAATGTTCAGACTAATACCGCTCTGTTACAATATTTTTCTGCTCTTTGTCTGCAGGAAGGAAGTTAAAATTAACTGCAGACACTTTTCCTCCTGAATTTTTTGCATGATTTCTAATTCAGGAAAGTGTGTTTTCAGCATGAGCAGTTTCACATTTGAAAATAACTCCTAGCACATTCGTAAAGGTGACCTTAACTGACAAGCATAGCAATCTATTCACTAGACACTGAAAATATGGGAAAACTGTACAAAGGGGTATTCTAACATGGATAGGTGGATCAATTTTTAAGAAATTATAAAATAATATGTTAAAGAAAATATTGATAAGCTGCAGTATGATAAGTGCAAAATTTAGAAATGTTTTCAGACCTGATAAAAAATATACCAGCTATAACCACCTTGGCAAAGTTATAGAAAACTAATAAATAAGCACCCTGGTATGGTAAT
Source organism: Protopterus annectens (assembly GCF_019279795.1). Lineage (NCBI taxonomy): Eukaryota > Metazoa > Chordata > Ceratodontiformes > Protopteridae > Protopterus > Protopterus annectens. The sequence continues at coordinate 328,774,387 of NC_056746.1, forward strand.
CAATAGTTCGCACAAGAGAGCAGACCTACCTACCAATGTGGGAAATCTTGGATGTCTTTTGATTAAGTCATTTCCTGTAATTGCACATTACTACCTGAATTTCCTAAGTTTGCTAGTCAGGCTTGTCTCTGCATCTATATTACCAACCCCTTCTTGTACAAGTATGCGTTTGCCTTTATACAACCTCCGCCAAGACTGAATCCACTAGAAAAGTATAAGAAAAGTGAAGACTGGTATGGCCATTTATGTCATTTTCTCTAATATCATTCTGGTCTGGTTTGCAATGACAATGGACCAACGAGAATCTGTATTCCTGTTATTTACTTCCTTTTAAAATAATGCAAAACTTTATTATTAAACGAAAATAATTGTGCAGTCATTAGCAACAAATGTTCCTTAAATATTCCAATCATGTCCGCAGTCTAGTCTCCACATACATCTCAACCTCTTAGAGCAAGAAACCTGAACAAAGCCATAAATAATGGGGGGTCAAAGGCACAAAAACAGGGACAATTTTTAAATATTGCTTTTACAAACTTAGAAATTTGAAAGAATAACAGGTTTTGCATTGGCATTAATTTTCTGAAGGGTATTAAGTCTGAAATTGAAATGTCTGTCGCTATTTTCTGACTTCAGTCTTTAATGATTAACCAAAGGTTTGCCAGAAAACCACAATTTTATGAAAACCAGACCAAAAATATGAGACAAAAATCTGGACATTATGCAAAAATCTGTACAGTTGACAGGTATGAGTCTGTATTCTAATTATAGACACAATAGCAGACAAATGGATAATAATATTGGCTGACCCAAATAACTAGGAAAAAAAAACAAGAGAAACAGCAGCTACACATCAACAAGCAACCAAAAAAAGAGTTGCATAGGAATCCCACTGTATCCATCTGCTCCAGGAATTTAACTAAAATAATCTACTTTAATGTACCTTTATTTAATAATATAAATTGTTAAGCACTTTTATCCCTTATGCTACAGAGATTTCATCAGAACTGAACAGAGCCAACTGAAACCTCAATATATACCATTCCCTCAGACATACCCAAGTTCTTTTATTAGTCAGATGAGTTAATTGGTTAATTATCAAATGACCAGATTATATATTATTTTGCATGCTTAGAAAACAACTGCAGTAATTAATTTAGTTTCCATCTGGTGGTGTGGCAGGAATATAATCTTAGAAGTCTCATTTATTTTGTGATATCTAAACTACATTTATAAGCTCTCTGTTCATCAGTATTCATTTTACCTCAGCTTGGGCTTTGACATCATGCACTTATTACAGGTTTTGTTTTAAAGATGTGGGCAATCAGCTGCCATCAGAGGAAAATTACATAAATAAATAACTGTCCTATAGTTTGGTCATGCAAATAAAACCAAATTAGTTCAGACATAAAATTTACAGTAGTATACAACTGAGCTTGGCAAGGTGGGATTGTTAGCCTGTTGAGATTTCCTATACAGCATTTCTCCCTCTGCTGTGTATTGAAGGTGATATCAGCTAAAATTTTAAACAGCCTATGAAGAATATTCTTTTATTTTTTTCATTGTACTATTAACACTGAGATCTGGCTGTGTTTAGATCTGTAGGACAATGTCAAATCAGCTGAAGCTCAAATAACTGCTTGGAACTATTGCATAAAAATATTACATGACCAATGTAGAGCACAAGGAGAAAATACATTATTTCTGATAACAGAGTGCATCTGTATGCATATTAATGATTTGTATTTCTACCACAGTCTAGCCCTTCAGCTGTATACATACATATATATATATATATATATATATATATATATATATATATATATATATATATATATACACATATACACAGAGGTCTACTTTGTTTCATCGAATTTACACTTACCCGAACATCAAAAACTCAAGACAACTCCACCGAAAACTTAATAAAATGAAGCAACAAATCACCAATATTTTTACAGGGAAACTATCCTCTTGGCCACCAAGACACAAATAAAAAAACAGAAGCAAATAAAACCCATGCAAGTGGGGGGGGCTTTACCCCCCCACCCCCATGTGAGTGACTGCACCCCCGACACCCCCCTAACTAAATATACCAACTCCAAGATCGCACTATACTGTGGAAAAGGGCAAAGTTCACCCTGGTGGCTAAGGGGTTAGTTTTCCTGTAAAAAATATTGGAGATTCATTGGTTCGGTTTATTAAGTTTTCGGTGGAGTCATCTCAGGTTTTTGACATTTGAGTAAGTGTAAATTCGATGAAACAAAGTAGACCTGTAGACACACTCACACACACGCACACAAATATATATATATATATATATATATATATATATATATATATATATATATATATATATATATATATGTGTGTGTGTGTGTGTGTGTGTGTGTGTGTGTGTGTGTGTGTGTGTGTATATACCATGACTGATCTTTTAGATGTCACCTTCGAATTAAGTGAAAATGAGAGCATTAACACCACCATCCATTATAAAAACTGCAAGAAGAACAATCTGTTGCCAGGGACAGTATGCATCCTAGGCAAATCTATCATAAAAGGACAATTGTTTCATTATTCCAGGTTATATACCAGAGAATGCAGATTATATGCAAGCTGTCCATGAATTACAACAACAATTTGTACAAAGAGGATATAGCCTGCATGAGTTTCAGAAACAGCTTGCTGAGTTTAACAGACAAAGGGATGCCAAGGGTAAAACCATATTACTCAGTTCAGAAATCTAATGTCAATACTTCTTAAGTTGTCAATTTTCCCACTAACAATTCTACTCGAGTCACTCTTACCTGTTCAAGTGATATACACTATATCTGTGAAATTGTAAAACACAATTGGAATATTCTACTAAGTGACACTAGCGTAAGTGACATAGTAGGAGAGACTCCAGCTTTTTCATTTAAAAACAATAGAAATTTGAAACAACTATTAAGTATAGGACAACGGCAACCTCATACATTAAAAATAAACAAACTTGGCACCCATCCTTGCAAGAATTGCACTGTGTACAAATATATACAGTCAACACAGACATTTGTACATCCAGTTACCCTGAAATTACACAAACTGAACTTTTATGCAGATTGCAGAACATGTAATGTCATTTATGTTGCATGCTGTCGATTGTGCCCCAGTTTTTATGTAGGCAAGACGAATAGGCAACTAAAGAAATGCGTTTCTAAACATATCAGTGACATCCATCTAATGGATGAAAACGCCCCTTTTTTAAACATATACAACTTAATCCTCAACATCTGTTTTATTTTTAGTAATACAGGTTGTATCAGTGAATAGTAGTGGAGATTACATTATTTTAGAGACAGAATATAAGGAATTACAATGGATTGCGGATGTTTGAGATGATAAGCCACCAGGTTTGAATACATGTTTACCTTTGAAACCTGTTTTGAAGAAATGGAGACTGAGATGAAAAATATACAAATTACGTCTTTCATACATACATATGCATTTAGATATAATGCATGCATATATTTATGTGTATATGATTGCTGCTATTAAGTATATTGTTTGATATTTAAGGTGCATGTTAAACACAGTTACTTATTTATTTGTCAGAGACTTTATGTACATAGCATTGGTCTTTATTCTTGAGTTATGTTCCTTACATCAGTTTTTTATTATGTTTTGTATTGTGTTATTGTGGTAAGAAGACTGCTTTTTTGAGCATTCTTCATGTACTGAATGGTGGTTTGCTTTGTTCTAGGATGTGTAAGATTATACCAGTTTTTATCGGCCTCTAAGATACTTTGTATGTTTGTCAACAACTGCCAGCTGGATATGTAGTTTCTTTAGTTACCATATGCATATGTATTATCAAATGTTTTATAAAGGTAGCTAACATTTCTGAGCAGCTATGGTCAAGTTTTTGTATTGAACTGCAGCCCGCTATGCTTTAAGGGTGTGTCAGACTTTAAGAGTTCTGACTGGCTTCTACTTCACGAAAGTTTTTTCCAAAAGATTTTTCAGTTGTCCTATTTTATTGTAGGAACAGTCAACTTCTCGAAGTGTGAAGCAGTTGTATGACATTTATAATTAATTTAAATGAAGTATGACTTTTGTTGTTTAAATTTACCATATGTTTACTTCTAATGTAAAGGTTAATCTCTATGGAGAGAGTGTGATATCATATCTTTAGATCTCTACTTCGTTCAGAACTGCCCTTTCCTATGTGTGATTGGTGTTTGTTGTTGTGGAGATTACTTCTATTGGCTATATGGTTTGTGCATTTGATTTGATCCATACTATGCTCTTAATCACCTTTTCTTATGTACGATTGGTGTTTGACATTGTGAAGATTATTTCTATTGGCTATATGGTTCATATATTTGATTTGATGGCAAAAGCAGCAGCTACCTTGGATTAGCCATGTGAGAATTATACTGCTCTCTCATCCAGATGTTATATATTTATATTTAATTCAAAAATGGTTGGCAGCTGACATTCTTATCACTGTTCACCTTGCAAGGAGGTCTTATGTACTTGATTTATTGGAAACTAAAGATTGTTTTTTTCTTAAATGATGATAAACTCTAATGTTTTTTTATAGTTGAAACACATGCCACTCACTCCATTTAGTTACTGGAGTAATAATCTAAAAGCGTTTTTATATTATTTCTGGTTTTTGGTTTTTACTTTGATGATTTTGCATTGATATTTTTATGTTTGAGTTTAGGTCTATCCTGGAAATGATATTTTATGCTATAGGTAGTGAACGGCTGGTTCATTATTTTATTGGTTGAGAGACCTATGTGGGTTGATTGGATGAGAGATGTCAAGGCTTTTGTTGATTGGTAGGGATAAAGAAACACATTGTTGGAGAGTGCGCTGTTAGTATGTTGTTTCTATTCATTCTTGATTATAGCAGCCTTTAGTAAATGGCTGCTGGCATTAATGTGATTATTGGTTCATAAGATGTTTCTGTTTTAACTATGATTGGCAAGCCAACAAATGCCTGAAGATGATCGGTGTTACAGTTTCTAGTGTTTAATTCAATAAGAATGTTTATCTGCCTATTTTTTAGAATTATCTGTACACTGATTGGCCAAGTTTTTGGAGCAATATATAATGAATTTTATTGGATATTTGATACCTTAAATGTATGTTTTTATGAATTTGTAAATTGATCTGAAGAAGGGTTTTGAAAACCCGAAAGTGCTCATCTTTATCTCTATTAAAGTTTATTGACGTTTTAGATGTGGCAGCTTTGGTACTTTATTCATTATATTTTCTTTGGCATATATTTAAGTACCTGGCCTTGGTGGCCACGTTTTTAGCTTTGTTTTGGATTCATACATATATATAGTGTGAATATGCTTCAGAGGGTCATCAAAGCAAATTGTCATGCATGGTGTGATGTCCGGTTAATATCCCACTAGACTCCTACCAGTTAATGTAACATCCCTTACTATCTCAGGTCAGTAACTAAAGAGCTTCAGTTCTCACTGCTGACTCCAATGCAAGACTGTCACTTAAACAGGAGTAATTTTTCACAATTTTCCCCTACGAGCACAACAGGAACTTACTCTATAGCTTGGGATTGGAATGTATACTTCTGTCCACCCTAATATAACTCCTCATTACACACTCCAGAGCAACGTGTCCCAGTTTAAGACCTCTGATACACTCACACTTAAATAAATTACATTTCACACATCCAGTCACTTCTGGGAAAGCCTCACACCAATTTCCAGCTGTTTCCCTTCCCCAAAATAATATGGTAATGCTACCACTAAGCAGAGTGCCTTCTTGCCCTTCTAAAGGGATGTCCAATTATGAAAATTAAATATTAAAACAAATAGTAACAAATGACCTAAGCAGCCAGGCTTTCAGAGTGGCCCACAACATTATCAATGCTAGTATAAGCACTTTCAAATCACTAAACTAAGCACTTTCAAATCACTAAAGAAAAACACTGATTGTCCAGCCACAATGTAAGTTAATAAAAAATATATAATATTGAGCAGAATGATTAAAAATATAAACCAGTAAATTCCAATAAACAAACAGAACTCAATCACCAGGAAAATGAGATCAATACTGCAGGATAGAGATCTAACATTCAAATAAACTCTAACTGATCTAGCTGATTAGTTATAATTTCCTAACTAACAAAAGAACACTGTCCCTGATCTAAACTAAGTTACTACAACAGAAGAAAGGCAGGCGTACAGAACTTGGTGAGTCCTTTTCAGTAGCCACTGCACAGTTCAACTGTCAACTGTAACTGACAACTGTAACTGCCATGTCTGACTCAGAGCTGCTAGATATGCTACACCTAAAGAAATCCCAATCCCCCCATGCCACACACTCCAGGGACCCAAACCTCATTACCACAATAAACAGCTGGAGGGACAGGTTCCTAACCCAGAGACTTCCCATACTCAGGAACAAACTTCCCATTCACGTCAAGCAGAGCCCGTCACTGACCCTCTTTAAGAGAAATCTTGATGAGTGGATGGGTAGTAGGAAGTTCATCCCAGGGATCAGTTCAGTGGCTTTGCTTGACAGGGCCACTGGAAACTAACTTTGGGCAGCATGATGCCAGGGAATCTTCTTGGGCTAGGCTTATATAGGCTCTAGGGCCTTTAGCCTAGTACACACCTATGAACCTATGAACAGTTCTAATTTTCGTTTCATATTTTTAAATTCAAGTAACAGCTGTTTTCTAAAAGTTCCTTCCTGTCTTTCAGCTTCTGGCAGTAACACATAGCAACTGTCAACATTTCTATGACATCATCTGCTGATCAGATGAGACAGTTTACCTTTAGAATCTTTCTTTACAAACATGCACAGTTAGAAATTAAAAGGACATTATTCTAGTCTTTAAAACATTCTGTTCAAACAGATCATAAATCAACATGTAAGAACTTATTTACAATATCATAGCTAATCATGCTGGTGTACAATACACAGGACAATCTGTAATTATATACAAAACTTAAGCCAGGCATGCTAGCACACATGACAGTGTCTAATTTCTTTACACATGGCTCTGATATAGTAATGCTCTGTGCACAAATTTATAAACACTTGCCATTCCTTCATTTCCATTGTTAATGACTTATAGCTGTATCTCAGGGTCATGGGAAACTGAGGTCTGCCTTGCCAAGCAATGACTGTAAAGAAGGAAACATTTTTGGATGGCTCACCAGTTCATAGCAGGGCACACATGCAGTGTGCCCATATCTCAGGGCAGTTTAGAGTATCACCATTCCATCTACCAGTGTATGTTCAGAATATAAAAAAAACAATCAGAGACCCCAGCAAGAACATTAAATAAAAGCAGGAAGGACATGTAATTTCAACACAGAAGACACTGCAGCCAAGAAATAAACAAGTGTTATAATGCAGTACTGTAAACTACTCTGCTGCCTTAAATATTCAAGAATAAACTTCACAACTCAGTTAGAAATATTAAGTCACTAAATGAGCAACTCATAATTTGAACTGCCCCACATTAAACAAAAGATAACAATGGTCACTTAGTTTTAGGTGGCATAAGGAAGTTATAAGGGTCACTTTTCAGAAACTGAGCACTAGTAAATTCACAAGCAATGGTACAAATGTCTTTGCATGACATGACTCAGTCTAAAACTCTGCAAACCCTAACTACAGTGCTAATGATACTACTGCATGTTTTATGGATTTATGCTTAACTTCTGCCCACAAACATTTTGATTTCTTGCAAATTAGGGATAAGATGTTAGCTAAAACTAGGATTTCGCTCATTGGTATTACAGAATGAGCCTTCACTGGATCATTAGCAGTACATAACACTTGCAGCTATAGATTTTTTTACTGACACCTGATGCTTTTCTTGTTTTTTGCCTCTGAAATCAGTCATTCAGGATCGAGGTGGGCACTGTACTGAAGTACTGTAAAAGGTACTGCACTTTTGATTTTTTTCTTGTCGGCCAATTTGTATGTTCTGTTACTACTGGGTGTACTAAATAACTGTCATATAATAGGTAGGCATCAATCATCACTGCAAGGGCTTTTAAATTAAGATATGTTCCAACAAGATAAGGCGAAGCATAGATAAAGTGTTCAGTACAGAAGATCTGTAAATGAATGAATCAGTTTAATTAGTCCATTAAGCAGAGTCACATGAGTTCTCTCATGCCAGTTATGCATGATAGGAGAGGGCCTCCTAGCTGGAAGAGATTCCTTGTGGAACTGTGAGTTAACTCTTTTCTCTATGAAGTTTGAAGTATCTTACTATTTAATCCAGCTTTTGCACTGCAATGGTTTGGATCCACCTGCTCCATCCTGGAGGCAGATTTACATGCTGACTTGGTACCACTGCCACACCCACATAGATCTGCCATCTGGCTGTGCCATTGCTTATCTCAGAAGGTCAGAGCATAGGTAGTGAAGTGTCTTGTCACTTTTATCTCACAAGTTAACTGCCAGTGATAGTCTAATACACTTCTAGTGCAGCGTATGATTTACCCCTATTATGGCCAGGAGACTGACCATTCAAAAGTTGATCTACTCTCCAGACAGCATAACACTGAAGGTGTAATGAACATATTCATGCCTGACTGTGCCCTAGTACAAAATATGCATTGGCGGTGCACAGTTGTCATAGAAAGGAAGAGACTGGCAGATGATCAAAGCCAATGTAACCTTTTTATTAATTAAAAATCACATTTCAGAACAGAGGTGGTTATGTGATTGTTTATGTGTCACAAAAGCTTATGAAATATGATTTGAGATGTAAGGAATCTCTCAAGCCTCACTTGTGAGATTTATATTCATTAGGAAAGACTAGCACATCATTCATCTTCGTAAACAATGGGGGAGGTCGGTTAGCATAATGGTTAAGGTGTTTACCTCACAGACACAAGGTACAAGGCTTGATTCTCACCTTTGAAGGTAAATTGGCTTAAAGTGGCTTGTAAGGGCAACTAGCTTAGTACTTGCATATGAACCTATCTAGGATTCAGCCATAGGAAGTGCATTGGGCTGTGCAAATCAGCATGTATGACAGTCATACACAGGGTGTAGGCAATTCAAAGATACAGCACAGCCACTGGCCATGTAGTGATTGAAATATCATACTGTGTAGTAGCACATGCTAATAAGTGCATAAGGGTAAGGAAATAAGGAAATGTGGCACTGTACAGTAGCCCATATGAATTTTGATTGCCACGATTCATGACATACAGCAGAAGTTATGTGAGACACAGCAACAACACTAACACAACAGCATTGTTGGGAGGTACTGTCAGAGTGAGTGTCTACACTACTATTGGTCACAGCCTTAAATGCCACCATTGGAGGTACAGTTAGTGTCTGACACAATACCAGCTCACAGACTACCAGGCTGTAGACTGTTTCTAAATGAAACGGGATACTGGAAGGGACTTGTTAAAGTGAGTCACCCACTAGTGGAACTAGGAGGAATAATTGATACATGCATATACCACTTTTAAGAACAAACGTGGTTATATGATCTTTTACATGGTACAGCCTATAAGGAACACATTAGGGAAATCTCATGCATCAGCTTCATGAATCTTAAACCAGTTCCTTAATATAATATTACAATATGTGGAGGACAAATTCTGGTTCTGTAGGACAGTAGAGAAGAGAACCAAGACTATACAGACCTTATATGGCATAGCCCTTAATCCTGGGAACTTTAGATTGTACATATAATGTTATCAAAGTCCCATCTGCTCGGGTGGGTCTGTGTTACATCAACAGGAAGACCTTCTAGTCTCTGAACCTGCAGGTGGTTTCTAATGCCCAGGGTATTATTTATAATGTGGCCATGTGACATCTGGGCAGTTCACATGATTCACAAATTTACAAATGCCTAACCTACACCAATGGTCCCAGTAAGGGACCTCTCAAATGCTCACCTTGTTGTTAAGTGTACACACATGTAGATAGACAGGTCTATATACACAGGAAACATGCAAGCAGGGAATAGGGTGCATATAATATGTTGCTTATTGTAGGTGATGCTGGATATGTCCTAGAGTCAAACACAGGCACAGCCCATGTGGAAGTGTGAAATGCAGTGGAGCATGTATTCAGAATACTGAAGATATGCATCTGATGTCAAGATACCTCAGCAGGGGTACTGAAATGCAATCCAGACATTTGCAACATTATTGTTGTTGTATGTGCCATGGTACATAGCATGGCATTGTGCAAATAACTGGAGAAGCAAGAGATCATTTTGCAGGGCTTTCCATTCCATGCTAGAGTAAGACAAGGGCAGAGTGGAGACTCAGGGGAGGAACATGTAGCAGCAGTACCATAGCCATGATAAAGGCAGAACAATGCATTGCAGCACTGGCAAACATGCAGCATCTATCTGCAACTATGGGCCATGACACAGAATAAAGTGACACTTGTGGTACCACATCCTGATATTATAGGGCAGTAGATGGACTAGCCACGCTACACATCAGACATTACTATATCCACACAGGTTAGAGGGTGGATAGGCTACAGAAATCATTACTTGTGCAGGTGGTGGAAACAGAGTGACAGGTGACTGCAGTGCTATGGAGTGAGGTTATGGGGGCGGGATGTGAACAAGGTAACCACATACCCTGAGACATTGTGTAGATCCATGGATCATATCCTCCAGTAGTGGAGTCAAACTGCTACTGTGTGACTGTTGGTGTCCACTAAGTTGCCTTGCAATGTCAGAGCTTGATGCAGTATGTACCAGCGATGGGACAGAACTATGGGACCACACACATGCACCCTGATTGGGCATCTTGTGTGTGTTCAGCACACCCTGTTGAGTAGTTTTCTTATTGTTCCTGCATAAGTACCATAGACAGCTCCTGCTGGGCCATTGTGGTGCCTGGCATAGTCTGGTGTAAATGCTAACCAATGCCACTGGCATCACCTATTCAGTTCAGCAATGCCAGCATCACTACAGCAACCAGTAGTGGCACCACCCTAAACTGCTTCACCAATGGGAAGCAGAGACTTGGGAAAGGAGCCAGAAATATAATGTAAGCAGCTTTTTGTTTCAGCACCACTGCCTTCTACTATCATAACAATTGTCATGGAAACATAACAGTGCATACTTTGTTTCCAGTGATGGAGGTGGAGCAGGAGCTAAACATGATTGGCTGTTACAGAACACATCTCCAAGTCACCCGTAAGTATCTTTCCAGACTACCTTTCATTTACAACATTTTCAAAATGGGCTTTTCCCCAATAACAACAAAAGATAAAAATTGATCTCTCTCCATCTTTCATATCATATGGTTAATAGTTTAGTTGCAGACACGTCCCCACATTGCACATGAGTGCAAATTGCCTAGGCCATGCTAGCTTGCCACAGCAAAGATATTTATTGCATTGGCCAAATACATTTGTGTAGTGCTGCACATTTGATAGTGCAGCCTGGCACTCTCTACCCCATTATCATGTCACCTCTCTTTTTGCATGCTTTTCCTTGCATGTAGGCACTCTCTAATATAGGTCTAATTAACTTTGTGGCATTTTGCTCACTTACCACCTCAAGTATTAGCTCACTGACAGCCACACAGTTCTTGTCTTTGAATCCAGGCCTTAGACTGCTCTGCAATACATGGAAATGTTGCATTATTTAAGCATCCACACATTTGCACCAGTAACATAGGTTCATAGGTTCATAGGTTTATACTAGGCTATCTGCCCTAAGGCATTTATAAGCCTAGCTTATATGAAAAAATACTGTGCCCATTAGTTTGTTGTGCCTCTGTCCAGCAGTGACACAGAGATGATTCCTGGGGTAAACCTACGATCTCCCATCCACAGGTCTAGATTTCTCTTGAACAGAGTCAGCGAGGTGCTCTGCCTCACATGGACCGGGATTTTATTCCACAGCATAGGGTGATAAATCTATCCCTCCAGCACGTCCTATTTATATCCGTGCTAAGGTTTAAGTCGCTTGCTCTAGTCGTTTTGGTGGATTTGGATTTTTTGAGGTGGAGCATGTCCATTAATTCCGGGTTGGACATGGCCTTGTATGTCAGGCACATGTCACCTCTGAGCAGACGGTATGCGACTGAATAGAGCTGGAGTTTCTTCAATCTGGCAGCATATGACAGATTTTGGAGTCCCTTTATCCTTTTGGTGAGGAACTTTTGGGGTCTCTCCAATTGCTGCAGATGTCGGGTGAGATACATCCCGAATGGGGCATATCATTGGTCTGATAAGTGAAGAGTACAGGGGAACAATGACCTCACTAGATCTGGATGTGAATCCCTTCATGATCAGGTGGGTAATGTAGAAGGTCTTTCTAACCACTTTAGCAATGTGAATGTCAAAGGCCACTGTCAACCTGGGTCCCCAGGTCCCTGATAACCTCTTCTGTGCTTAGTGGATTGCCACCTATATGGTAGCTTGGGGTTAACTTGTTTTTCCCGAAGGGTATGACTATACATTTTAACTTCAGGCCATGGCTCTGGCACCAGCTATCTGTTTCCGTGAGTCCTTTCTGAAGGATATCCGTGTCGATGCACTTTCCACTACAGTTTGCAGTCGTCTGCAAACTTTGTCAGCCAAAGTCCTCCCATGTTGGCCTGTACTTCTGAGTAGATGCCAAACAATAGGGGCCAAGGACTGAGCCCTGTGGGACACCACTTGTGACGAGTCTGACACAGCGCCAGCAACTCTAACCCTGTGGGTTCTGTCCTTAAGCCAGTTTGCAACCCATCTTGTGACATATGGGTTTACATTTAAGCTGGTAAGTTTTCTACAAGCAAGGTCAAGGTAGGCTGTATGGACTGCCTTTCCTCATCAATGGCCTTGGTGACTGTTGGCATGATCTTCCCTTGACAAAGCCAAACTGGGTCGGGTCCAATGTCTGCAAGTCCTCTATATCTTTGTTTATGAGCTCCATTATGATCCTCTCCATAGCTTTGCAGACTAGACTTGTTAAGCTTATGGGCGGTAATTACCAGGGTCTTTGTGGAGTGGGACCACAGTTGCCGTCGCCACTCCTTGGGCACGTATCCTGTGGTAAGGCTGAGATTAAACAGCTGCCTTATGTGCGGGTTTAATTCCTCATTTAGCTCGTGTAGCACACAGCCGGGGACACCATCCGGTTCCATTGATGCTGTGTTTTAGCTTTAGAGTGCAGCTTTCACCTCCGCATTTGAGATGTCCGGGAGGCTACACTCGGCTGGGATAGTTATCTCTCCTTTAGGAGCTGCTGAGGCGGGTGAAGTTTGCACTGAACCTGTCTGCCAGTATGTTGGCAATATCTGTGGGTTCAGTGATTTTTGTATAATTTTGGACTAATTCTGAGCATATCTGGGAGTTTCCACCCAGGTTCCTAACATAGCTGAAAAAGGCCTTATGATTGTCCTTTGAATCCATGGCAATTTTTCTCTCAAAATTGGCCTTAGTTGATTTTATGAGTGCTCGTATTTTTTACTAATAATGATCAGGGGTGACTTCCATGGATTTTGTCCTATCATGTAATAGCTTTCTCCTCTTATTGTAAAGTTTGTTAATGGCTGGGGTCCACCAGACTGGATGTTTGCCCTTTGTGGAAAGAGTCTTGGTTTTATTTGGGATTGCCTGATCCATGCAGTCCTGGAGGTGTTCATAGAAGGCATTTGTAAGGGCTTCCGCAGCTTGGGTTGTGGTTTCCACTGGCTCAGGGGCCTTGAAGGATACCACACCAGTCTTGAGTAGTGTGAAGTTTGCTTTAGAGAAGTTCTTCACTATGGTCTTTTTGTTTGGGGTGGGGTGGGATGTGGATTTCCAGTGAGATTAGTTTATGATCAGATCTCACCAATGAGGGATATACTAGCATTTTGTCCCCATGTTTGTGACAATGAGATCTAGTATATTTTCTCCTCTCGTGGGAACAGTGACTAGCTGTTCCATGGCATTTGAATTTATGAACTCCAGGAACGGCTAGAAAGTTAGGGCTTGAGTAATGTTCCCAGTCTATATTCGGGTAGTTGAAGTCACCCAATATGATGGTGTTTGGAGATACATTTATACCCTCCAGTGTCTTCAGGAAGGCTGTGTGGGGTTCCTGAGTTTGAGAGGGTGGCCTGTAGCATGCTACAATTTGTAGAGCAGTTTTGCCTATGGTTAGTTGCACCTGGGTGGTTTTGCCACCAACCTGGAGGTGTGGGTATCCTTTATGAATATGGATACACCCACTCCTTTTGTGGTGTGGTCCGGGTTTTGGGGCATGATATGAGGTAAAACCAACCAGGTTTCAGTTACAGCACAGACATCGATGTTCTCCATACTGAGAAGGGCCTCGAGTGCATGCATTTTGAGATTTAGACTTCTGGCATTGAGCAGCATTACCCTCAGTTTCTTCCCATTTATGTTTTCTAGGGTGGTAGGTTTAGAATTTGAGCCTTGCCTAAAAAGGCACTATGGGGGTGGCAAGAGCCTTAGCCAATATCTGACAGGTGCAAGCGCATGTCATCCCAGGCAGACAGACACTGGATCCCCTTTGAATGACACCAGACATTAAGCCAATTGTTAAAGCTGATCATCTTGTCTCTATATTGTGGCATCATTCTTGGTGAAGGAAGGATACTGCTCAGGGTTAGGGTCATACCTGCCTGGGCTACATAATCAGAGAGCTCCTCTATGTCTCTTTTCATGTAGTCCAGGTTCACACCAGCATGGACAATGACTGTGTCATATTTGTACTTGCCGTGGAGTGACCCGAGTGCTTGTGTTATGTGGCGGATTCTAGCGCCCGATAGGCAGCTTACTGTGACCCTCTCCTTGTTCAGCCTGGTGATGCGCCATGCTGAAGGCATCACACCTAGAACACAACAAACTAGTCACTAAGCCAGCATTCAGTATCTAATAAAACTGAAAGCAATTCATTATTGAAAGCAATCAAATCATTAAAACAAAATTGTTTGATTTTCAAAACACATCTTTTCTGGGTTGTACCAGTATGTACATGACTTCTACTGCAGTACAAAATGCTGAATATAAAATCACTCACAGAGAAGGCTGTCACGTTTTTCCAGTTGCTCATGATAACATCTAAAGAGCTCTCTAGGTTCCTGCATGCCATAAATTTCTGTGATGTGGGATTCCCTGTACTCTGTACAGTTGCTTATATAGTCCATAAAAAACTTACAAAAATGTTTTTATCCTGTATAAGGAGCAACAGACCATTATATACAAGGTCTGTCCTACACACAGTACTGCAGTACCTCTACTGACATATATCATATATGTCTGAGCCTGGCAGTACCTCTACTGACATATATCATATATGTCTGAGCCTGGCAGTACCTCTACTGACATATATCATATATGTCTGAGCCTGGCAGTACCTCTACTGACATATATCATATATGTCTGAGCCTGGCAGTACCTCTACTGACATATATAATATATGTCTGAGCCTGGCAGTACCTCTACTGACATATATCATATATGTCTGAGCCTGGCAGTACCTCTACTGACATATATCATATATGTCTGAGCCTGGCAGTACCTCTACTGACATATATAATATATGTCTGAGCCTGGCAGTACCTCTACTGACATATATCATATGTCTGTGCCTGGGTAACTAAAGCTAGCACTGCTTCCTGCAACACTGTCATGGCTGTTGCCAAGCAGACTAGTGACACACAAGAATTATAATGTAGGTTTCTTGCCTGCTGTTATTTTTTTCATCCAAGTTGTCAGTAAGTGAGAATAATAATGGAAAACATGGAGGCTCAGTGGTAAGACTTCTGCCTCTTAGCTCCTGGTTCTGTAATTCACTCTCCATGTGGAGTTGCATGCCTTCACTTTATCTGATTTTTCTTTGCTTGTTCTGGTTTCGTCCCTCTGCCAAAACTCGCTTGCTCTGTCTCTTTCTCTCTCATGTACATGTATAGATAGATAGATAGATAGATAGATAGATAGATAGATAGATAGATAGATAGACAAATAGATAGATATAGAGATATAGATATATATGTAGATATATAGATATAAAGATATGGGTCTACTTTGGAAGCTTGAAGTTTCAAAACTTCGAACTTCATACGGTCGAGACCATAAGATCAAAGTTTTGAAAATTCGAACAGTTTAAATGGGGATTGCTGTACGGGAAATTTATCGTTCTCTTCACTGTAGAGTGATCTCAGAGTTGGTATATTTAATTAGCAGAGGGGCTTGTCGTCCCCCCACATAAATGTAAAAAAAATAGTTTTTATTTTTTTTATTGAAGTTTTGAACTTTTAAAACTTCAGTATTATGGTCTCGACCACATGAAGTTCGAAGTTTTGAAAGTTTGAGCTTCCAAAGTAGATCCATATATCTCTATCAATATATATATATATATATATATATATATATATACACACACACATACACACATACACTCACACTCACACAGACACACATGCATATGCACATATCCACACACATGCACACAAACATACATACACACATGCACGCAACATATTCACCACTGAAGTAACAATATTTTCAAGTAAGCATAATGTTCATTGCAGAGCAGAACAATATTTATGATATGCCACACTTCCTATCAAAACACAACAGGCCTGCTGTCTGTTAAAGTTTATGCTCATTCTGCCCCAGCAGTATTGAAGCCTTTGTGATTCCAGGCAGGAATGCTCCATTCCACTCAAAAAACTACCAGCTAGTGCCTGTCTCATATCGCCTACTTAGAGGTCATCTCTGCTTGACTTACAAAGCCATGTCTGACACAGCTCTGTTAGAAATGCTACATCTAAAGAAATCCCAATCCCTCCGTACCGCACATTCCAGAGACCTCAACCTCATTACCACAATCAACAGAACATGCTGGAGGGACAGGTTCATAACCCAGAGACTGCCTATGCTATGGAATAGACTTCCCATACATGTCAAACAGAGCACCTCACTGGCCCTCTTCAAGAGAAATCTTGATGAGTGGATGGAAAATAGAAAGTTCATCCCAGGGATCACTCCAGTGGTTCTACTTGATAGAGGCACTGGGAACTAATGGTGGCATGATGCTAGGGACTTCTATGGGCTAGGCTTGTAAAGGCTCCAGGGCCGTTGGCCTAATACACACCTATGAACCTATTTGTGGGCATCTACTCTTGTGCATCTTAGAACACAGTAGCCATTCCAGCAGCATGGCCTTCTGAAATCAGTTTTCTTTATTAAAATCATCATAATCAACCCCCTTTTTCCCATTTTATACATGGGGTTGAAGTGTTGTGTCAAACTATCTCTTTCTGTTCAATGCCACTCTCCTACCTACCTCGACACTCATTCCTGACTGTTTCAGTTCTTCTCTCACACCATCCATTCACCCCTTTGCTGGATGCCCTGTTTTCCTCTTGCCTTTTTCCTGACTGTCCCAAATCTTCTTCACCAGATTTTCTTCCCCTTTTCTGCACATATGTCCAAACTACCATAATCTGTTCTCTCTTACCATTTCTTTAATTAGAGCTACTTTGACTTCTGCTCTTATGTCCTCATTTCTTAGTCTGCCCCATGGTGTGTGTCCTACCACCCTTTTCAGGCAGTTAATTTCTATCACCTGTAGCTTTCTCAACTGCCCTGCCTTTACTGCCCAGATGTCTGTACCATACAGTAGTACTGGTCCCACCACTGTTTTGTACTCCTTACTTTTCAGCTTCTTTGGCATTCTTCTGTCATACACTACCCCTAACACCCTATGTCAGTTGGCTGCAGCCCCTCTGATTCTAGCTTTAACTTAATCATGCAGACTTCCCTTCTCCAAAATGCATATGCATCAAGTTTAAATGGAAAAGAACGTGTTCAGACTATTTTCAATATGTCATTAGTTGCTGCTAGGCTTGCAAAGAGGGATTTGGAAATGTTTACTCTAGAAAATAGATCTGCCTGTTATTGTCACCTCCTTCATAGGTACTCACTTGACGATTGATGTGTGAGGATGTTGAGAAGCCTAGCCCCCCCACTCCCATGGTAGTTTTTCAGCTCTTATATTTTGCATAGGAATAACCCAGAGGCTGACACAACAAGGACATTTGGGACATTTAGTTGTTGCGACTATCCATGAGGGCATGGGTGCTAAACCAAGGGTGAATTGGCAATTTACCCATCTAGTCATCCAAATTATATTTGACTAGAGTTAACAGAAGTTTGTTTGTTTATGTGGAGAGGCAGGCAGTTGCATAGCGTCTGTCATACATACCTATCCCTCCAACATGTTCTGATTTCCCTAGAGTGTGTGTTTACTTTACCATTAGACTTGTGAATGTTTAAGAAATCTGACAGAATAGAGTCCGCTGAGGATCTATATTCAAGGTAGAGGTAACCTGTTATTACCTTGTATGATAGCTAATAGAGGGACAAAGCTTTGAGATTACTGGCATAGTTATTGTGATTTGGGCCCTTGATTTGTTTTAGTTAGAAAGCATTGTGGTCACTCCAGGTGTGGCACGGTTTTGGACTGGTACATACCAAATGGGGCATTATAGTCAATGATCAGCTTGATGAGAGCCCAGTACAGTGAATGATGATATACCTGCACCTGAACCTGGATGTCATACCTTTAGATGTAAGCTGACCAATGAGAATGCACTTCCTTACAATAGTGAATACATCCTGATGAAGAGAGGCATTTGTTGTGGTTGTGAAGGAACAAGCAAAATGTCTAGGGTGACAGGAGACGGCAACACTTTCTTTTAATGTGCATCCTCTTCGCACTTTACGATTTACAAGTGTTATCAAAAGGTAGCACACCACTGGCAGCAAATATCAGAGCTTTTTCAGTCAGAGGTGCAGCCACATCTATGGCTACCACAAATAATGCTCTCCTTCTGATTATCTGATGATTTTCTGCTGTTTTTAATGTTTTTTAGTGTCTCACTGCTATTTTTCTGCTGTTTTGAATATTCTCTATAGTTTCCTGCTGAAAATAGTGTAGCTAGTAGCTGTAGCATAGTCCAAATACAGGCTTGCTGTTCTGGAACTGTTTGTAGTGGTTTGTTTGTTCTGAGCACATTTTCCAGCCCATCTTGGATTGGAAGAGCTGTATTTGCACTTTTGTGTTGATTGGGACCTGTCTGGTAAAGGGAGGCTGGTCTAGGGCGTGGAATAAGAATCCTCATTGGTCCTTTTGAATCTTTTTAAAAATGTTTTCAAGTTTTAGCTTCTGGTATTTAGGCCCTGCATTTGAGCAGGTTTCTCCTTGTTTGCGTGTCATGCAGCACAGTGCACTGCCGCACCGCACAGTTGTGGGCAAAAGCTGAACAGTTAAATTCAACACATTTTCACTAAAACCCAGGCAGAAATATCCATCCACTGAGCTTCTTCTTGATCAATTCTGAATAGCCACCTCTAGTAACAACAGTCTTCAACCTTGCATTATGCACAGTTGGACTGCTCTTGTTTCTCCTGTCAACCTTGTTGACTTGGATTTCTTGAGGCAGTGTAGCAATTGTCTCATGTACACAGACAACCCTCTACTAATAATACACTCTAGTACAGAGTACGAGAGATGTATTTACATCAAGAATCTAGAATCCATGCGCTCTCTCACTCAAAACAGTAACACAGAAAAGGTTATCAACTCACCCACCACTACAATATGCTCACAGTACCACTACTCCTACACATACCACCACTCATACACATAGTATGCATCAAACACGTAAATCCATATATGTGGAGGTTCTCTCAGAAAACTTATTGAAACACCAGAGACCTCCAAAACACAAGACTTGTACAACTAACACAGTCCCCACAGTACCCATGACACATAGCAACACCAGTGTCTCACCCACCAAGCTAGTAAGGTGTAACACTCAAAAAACAAATTTTCTTGTCATTGTAGGTTAAGTAGTGAGACACACAGATGTCCCACTCACCAAGCTGGACAAGGAGAAAGTTACAGTCAGCTGCCTGTCCAGTGCCAGGATTCATCAGATCATGCATGCACTCAGGTCTCTTAGCAAAAGTACCGTTATGACTCTGTCATAGTTCATGTTGGTGTGAATGACATGAGACATACCCCACTGTACTATATGAAGAGAGAGACATGGTTGAGCTCTTTAAGTATGTGTCCCAGGCAGGTGTGTCCCTAGCCTTCAGTAGCATACTACCCTCACCTAGAATGATGCCACAGTATAAACAAAAAATGATTCATAATTGGCTCAGTTTTTGGTGTTATTCAAAGGGGATCCAGTTCCTGTCAGTCTGGGAAGCCATGGTCGACAAACCTTGCTGCTTTGCCAGGGACAGTTTGCACCTGGCACCTCTAGGTTTTCAGCTGCTGGCAAAGGCTCT